>NC_090439.1:468224511-468526011 GCF_031143425.1 Pleurodeles waltl
CAAGGTGTGCAATACTCAGAGACATGGCCAAGGTAAGAAAGGCTGAAAGACGACCACCACTGAACAAGACACACAAGCTGAAACGTCAAGACTGGGCCAAGAAATATCTCAAGACTGATTTTTCTAAGGTTTTATGGACTGATGAAATGAGAGTGAGTCTTGATGGGCCAGATGGATGGGCCCGTGGCTGGATTGGTAAAGGGCAGAGAGCTCCAGTCCGACTCAGACGCCAGCAAGGTGGAGGTGGAGTACTGGTTTGGGCTGGTATCATCAAAGATGAGCTTGTGGGGCCTTTTCGGGTTGAGGATGGAGTCAAGCTCAACTCCCAGTCCTACTGCCAGTTCCTGGAAGACACCTTCTTCAAGCAGTGGTACAGGAAGAAGTCTGCATCCTTCAAGAAAAACATGATTTTCATGCAGGACAATGCTCCATCACACGCGTCCAAGTACTCCACAGCGTGGCTGGCAAGAAAGGGTATAAAAGAAGGAAATCTAATGACATGGCCTCCTTGTTCACCTGATCTGAACCCCATTGAGAACCTGTGGTCCATCATCAAATGTGAGATTTACAAGGAGGGAAAACAGTACACCTCTCTGAACAGTGTCTGGGAGGCTGTGGTTGCTGCTGCACGCAATGTTGATAGTGAACAGATCAAAACACTGACAGAATCCATGGATGGCAGGCTTTTGAGTGTCCTTGCAAAGAAAGGTGGCTATATTGGTCACTGATTTGTTTTTGTTTTGTTTTTGAATGTCAGAAATGTATATTTGTGAATGTTGAGATGTTATATTGGTTTCACTGGTAATAATAAATAATTGAAATGGGTATATATTTGTTTTTTGTTCAGTTGCCTAATAATTATGCACAGTAATAGTCACCTGCACACACAGATATCCCCCTAACATAGCTAAAACTAAAAACAAACTAAGAACTACTTCCAAAAATATTCAGCTTTGATATTAATGAGTTTTTTGGGTTCATTGAGAACATGGTTGTTGTTCAATAATAAAATTAATCCTCAAAAATACAACTTGCCTAATAATTCTGCACTCCCTGTGTGTATATATATATATATATTTATATATATATACACATAGATATTTATATTATATATAAATATATATTGAAATGCTTCCTCTGATGCAGGCAGGGAAACAAGGGAAACAGGGGAAACGTCCGCTTGCAGCGAGGGACAGGGAGGTTGTGGTCCCCGGGACTTGTGGTCTGAAACAGACCCCCCCTATGCTATATAAATTTAGCCCTGGGGATATGGCAGTCCCAGGGGCTGCAAGCGTGCCGGACTACCCCCCTCCAGCATTTATTAACAAAATCTGCCCTGGGTGGGTGGTGGTTCCTGGGGCTGCGGGGGCAGTGTGGCCCCCAGCATTATAATGTAAAATATGCCCCAGGGAGGTGGTGGCTCCCCAGGGCTGCAGTGTGTTGGATGGCCCCCGCATCTATTTAACTTAAATCCCCAGGGAGGTGGTGGTCCCCATGGCTATGAGGGGGTTCGGCGTCCCTCCTCATTTAATTGCAAAATCCACCCTGGGGAGGTGGCAGTCCCCAGAGCTGAGGTTGGCTGCGTGGCCCCCCGCATTTAATTCAAATTGTGCCCCTGGCAGGTGGCGGTCCTCGGGGCTGCCAGGTGGCCTCCCACATCTATTTAGTTTAAAGCCTGCTGAAAATTTTAAAAAAAGAAAATGTTTTCTTGCTCTGGGATACAGATTCCCTCTGGGACCCCAGCACCAGAGCTAAGGGATCAGAGTGCCCACATGGTTGATTAGGTACTCTTAGCTACAATGTTATTTGTTGCAGTGACTACGAGTAACAGTCAAGACCATATGGCAGCACTTAGTAAACATTGTGACCCGCTTATAACTAAGAAGAAAGATCAAATGTGTTACAAATGATGGTTCTATTCAAATGTGAACAGTATAGTTTTCTCTTTTTTATATTTCGGTACGTCACTAAATTTGAATTTGAATTTGTATAGTTGTCTTTTGCAAATCTCCCTGTCAGATATGTTATTTTTACTGTTGGCTAAGACACGGAACTGTTTAATTTTTGTGTGTAATTAATCAGAATATGATTTATTGTTAAGAAAAGGCTGGCTATCTGCCATAAAGTCTGTTATTTCTATCTTTGAATTGACCTTTAGCGATGCTATCACGCTATGTAAAGGGAGTGGATTTGACCACTAGTCACGAACGGACCTGAATAGATCGAAATGCGTTGTGTTCTTTTTTCCCAGAAAGAAGAAATAAATAAGTTAGACATGTTATCCAGAGTGGCCTATTTGTTTCTCAACAACGGTCGGGAGGTTTCATTTTATGTATATATACATATATATATATATCATCCACTGCATATGGATATGGAGACTGTCACAGGGCGGTCCGGTGCGGGTTCCGGTAACCCTTAAATATCCAAACGTAACCTTCTTAACATAAAGAAGAGTCTGGACTCCATGGCACTGCCAAATGTAGTTTAATACAAAAGTCGATTTATGGAAAACACCAATGCGTTTCAGCCGTAGTCTTGTTCACGGTCAAGCACAAAAACATCCAGTGCACACATTTATTCAATTCATCAACATAAATGATGGATCAATGCTTAAAACCAGTGCAAAACACAGAGCTAATGTGGTGGCCATTTTAAAACGTTTTAACGTTCATATAATTTCAAATACATTAAAAAATAGTTGATCCACAGGATTGTTTAAATCATTTAAAGTGCAATAGTGTTTTCTTAAATTGCATTATTCACAATATAAGCTGTTTAAATATCATAAACATATTAGAAAAATATTAATGTATATAATATATATAACCACTTATTACATAATGAATAATACCAAAATAAAAGCCAAAGTGAAGCATAAATCCTGCCCTAGTGGGCTGATAGTGTCATGCCTATTGCCACAAAGCCCCATAAAAATACCTGCGACCCATATGAACATCCAAATGCTAAAGAACAAAAACACACTGACATAACCCTTAGTTTACACACATATCCAATCCACAAGTATTGTGCTGTCCCTTTGTGTATCAAAGAGCTCCTCAATAGTGCTAATAATTATCCAAGTCTGTAAGGGGTTGAAAGTTTAGATCAATAGCCATCCCAATTGGGCATTCTTATAAGCTACAAATCCCTGACATCTCACATAGCTCACAGAGAGTCATGCAAATACCTTGCAAATGTATACACAAGGGAAAAAAAGTTGTTGTAATCGCAGGAGCACTGCTTGCACACATAGCCAAATTCCACACAATAACCCATAAATATATAACACCCATACAAAATTAAGGACACAAGAAAAGAATATACTCCCAATAACACAACTGCTGAAAGTGACTAGTGCAATTTAAAGTACCTCAATACTCAGAATGCTACCCAAGATGTACGGCTAGTTCCTCACTTGAATTGAGACCCCTTCGAATGAGAGTCTCAAAATCAATGATATGTCTGGATTTCAAATATTCTCAATCTCAATCCTCTGTGTCCTCCTCAAATGTCCCTTCTCACATGATCTATTAGTACAAATTTCAGTAGCCTTTCATCTCCCCCACGCAATGCATGGAAGTGTCTGGCAACAGGATAGTTGTGATCATTGTGACGAATGGCTCTCCTGCGTTCAAGAATTCTCTTCCTGGTCCGGTGGATGGTACTACTAATATACAACTTCCCACAGGGACAAATCAAGCAGTATATGCAAAAATCAGTATTACAATTAAAAAAGTAAAACATGTAAAAGTGCCTGTTTCCTGATCCTATCTGTAGACTCTTACAGTTGTCACTATTGGAACAAGCCTAACATTGTAAGCAGCACACAAACCACGGACTCGCCATACCATGAGTGGATTTATCACAGAAAATCATATTCCGGCTAAGATCATCCCAGAGAGATTTGCTTCTCCTGACCGTGATTTCTGGTGTCTCATGTAAATATTTAGCCAATACGGAATCTGTTTGTAAGATATGCCAACTCCTATTCAGTATATGGCGAACATTCCATGAATTTCTAGAACATGTAGTAATGAATCTTAATGTCTCTGCATGTGCTGCCTCATTCCTAGGAACATTAAATAGTAAGCTGTCCCTTGTGGCAGTTTTTAATTTATCTGCCGCCTGTGATATCACTTGCTTGCTATACCCTCTGTCTCTAAACCTTTTACACATAATACTGCACTCCTGTTCATAATCCTCTGCAAAACTGCATATCTGTCTCGCATGCAATAACTCACCATAGGGAATGCTGCGTATAAGGCTGGATGGATGAGCACTATGTGCACTCAACAAATTGTTTCCAGTGGTCTTCTTCCTAAATAACCTCGTATTGAGGCAATCTTTCTTCACCAATACTTCCACATCCAAGAATTCTATACAAGTGTTGTTAAAATTTGCACTAAGCCGAAGATTATTTTCATTGTTGTTTAACTCAGATACAAAAATTTTAGCCAATATTTCACCCCCCTTCCAGATAACAAACACATCGTCAATATAACGGCACCACAAGATCACCTGCTCCTCAAACTTGGTATATTCAGTGGACACCTGCTCTTCCCACCAGCCCATACATAAGTTGGCATAGATGGGGGCAAAGCAGGTGCCCATGGCCATTCCTTGTATCTGCTTGTAAATAGTCTTGTCAAATATGCAAAAAAAAATCTTGAGACAGAAATTAATCATATCCAGCATAATTTCAGTATGCAACAGGAAAGAGATGGATCTAGCTCGCAAATAGTGTCTTACTGCATCTATTCCCAAATCGTGTTTAATGCAAGCATACAAGCTTGCAACATTTAATGTCATCATCAAATAATCTTGTTCCCAATGGATACCCTCAAGTAACTTTAAAAAGTGTATGGCATCTTTAATGTAGAAAAGTAAGCTCTCTACCAAAGGTTGAAGGAAAAAATTAATATATTTATAAGCGTTTTCCAATAAGGACCCAATTGCAGACACAGTAGGTCTTCCAGGAGGATTATTCCTGTCCTCATGCACTTCAGGCAAAAGATACAAGACTGGAATTTTAGGTTGGTCACATCTTAACAACTGATACTCCTCCAACTCAAGACCCCTGTTCTTCCCAAACATGAAGCATATCTTTATAAGTTAAATCTGATTGTTTGACTTGATTAAAGTTGGATTTGGCATAGCAATTAGGATCCCCCAACCATCTCATGCCTTCCTGTATATACTGTCCTTTTTTAAAAATAACATCAATACCCCCTTATGTGATTGTCTGATAACAATAGTATCATCTTTCTTCAGATTGTCTAGTGCATTAACGTCTGCCGGAGATAGATCGTTCTTCACATTATAAATAGGTTTTCTCAATTTTTTTAAACTCAATATTGACATCTTTTTCGATAACCTCAATTGCACCACAATGCATTGTTGGTAGAAAGCTTGATTTTGGTTTAAAAGGACTAGGACATGATTTATCTACTTCAAAACCAAGTACATCCAGATTAATAAATGGGTCTTCATGAGCTTCTACATCTTCATGTTACTGTGTGTAAAAATTCCACATCCCTAATGCAAAAGCTATTGGGACTGGATTTACCCTGTGATCTCCCCAAATTGATTTGTCTATTGCTGAACCACTTTTTCAATTGAAATTTTCTCACAAATTTAAACAGATCTATTCTTGTTTGAGTATAATCATACTTTCTAAGGGGGCAAAAAGAGAGACCTAATGAGAGAAGTTTATGTTCAATTTCAGTCAGCAGCCTGTTTGATAAATTCACCAAATTCGTTACACTGCTTTCTTGACCCTTGTCATCATTCTCATGGCCTTGAATACTTCTTTTCCTCCTTCTCTCTTTGGCTTGTCGATTCCTCTTCCTCTTCCTCTCTCTCCTTTCCCCCTTCCCATTTGGAAGGACTGATGACCTTGTTGCTCTGTCCTGCCTTGATTTAGTAATTGGAACTGTTTTTAAAAAATTGAATTTTCTTTTGTCTTCTTGATTCATAGATGCTAGAGTGGTTTCTGAGATATCCGATAAATCACTATCCGATGCATCGCTCTCGGACAATTCATTGTCTTTTTGTGACATTTGTGACACTGTTTGACCATTATGATCTCCACTGTACATGTGGTCATATTTGCGATGAAAAGTGAGAGTTCTTCCTGATTGATAATCTTTAAAGTCACAAATAAATTTCCATTGTTTTTGGTGGTAATTTCCTCTTCCGATTTGGACAGTTTTGCTTCTAACTTATTCATAAATTCATCATAAATCTCTTTAGATACCATGGAAAGTAATTCAGAGGGTAGTTTTTCAATCTCCTCCCAAATTGTTTTTCTATCCTTAATGGTGTACTTATTTAAAATCCTCATCATGCTTAGAGAGCATTCATTAGAATTATGTGCCCACTCATCTAACATTGCCGGGTCAGGATCTTCATACATTGGCATTGTAAAAATCCTAAGACCTCTCGGTACTCTTTCCACATCAATATATCTTTGTAAAGATTCAGCTTTCCACCATTTCGAGAGTTCCTTTTTGTGTTTCCAATCTTTCATACATCACCTGTGCCTTAATGTTAGAACTCATGGTACTATCTTCCTGCCTAGCCGTATTTGCATTTCTGTAAGGGTAAAAAATAATTTACTTGATTTTTCTTTTTGTCGTGCCTTCAAAGCAGATGCCATACTGATTTTATAACTTGAAAAACACTGCTTCAACCAATATCTAACACACACAAAACCTGTCAAGGTGGGTATAGAGATAAATCAACCTCCAGTAACACCCACTCACAACTGCAGCAACACCAGCGCAAATGAAGAAACTACAGTCCAACAGCCAGATCAAAAAATGTAAGTGGAAAGGCTGTATAAGGCCAACTCAGGGATATCCACTTATGTGTTCTTCAGGAAAACCCCCAAGGTCTGAGTTGGAGCAATAACTGTGTCCCACACCAGACTCACTTGCTGGCTGCACCTGTAGTAGCATTCTTCTACCATTGAAAAAAATCTTTTTGTTTATTATTTGCGTTCTTATGTACATAAATTTATAAATACACATGTATATACATATACACACGTATTTTCAAAGAAAAATTATTTATTATTTCTATACAAACTACACAGCCATTAGAACTTGCACTGCTATAATTATACAATCAATTCATAATTTACACACCATTTCAAATTAATATAACATGCACACCTCCATACAAACTGTTGATATTGTGCAAGCCACACTACAATAACTATAATATGTCACTCTAACAAGCACACTGTTTTCTAAATTGTTTCATTACACGTCATGAGTCTTGTTAGGAATGCTATGATTTCACATGGTATAAGGTGACATAATATGAAAGGGTAAAAGTAGTGCATGGTTAAGGCACGAGTAGCCCGGTTTACAGTAGAATAGAGTGCCATAAAGTGGAATACTGTACATTTGAGTGGAATGCTGTAGACTTGTGTGGCATAGACTAGAGTGGCATACAGTAGAATAGCGTACAGCTGGAATGGCGGAGAGTGGAGTGGCATAGAGTAGAATTGCACTGAATGGAGAGGCATAGAGTTGAGTGGCATCGAGTGGTGTGGAGTGGTGTGCAGTGGAATAGCGCACAGTGGAGTAGTGTGCAGTGGAGTGGCGGAGAGTGGAGTGACAGCAAGTGGAATAGCATAGAGTGGCATAGTGTAAAGTTGCATACAGTGGCATACAGTGGGATAACATAGATTGGATTGGCATAGATTCGAATGGCTTAGAGAAAAGTGGCATAGAGTGTAGTGGCATAAAGTGAAGTGAAGTACAATGGAATATCGTGGGAGTTGAATAGTGTAGAGTGGAGCGGCGTACAGTGGAGTGGCAGAGAGTGGCATACAGTGGAATAGCGTACAGTGAAGAGAAATAGAGTGGAGTTGCATACAGTGGAATAGTGTAGAGTGAAGTGGCATACAGGAGAGTGGCATAGAGTGTAGTAATGTCGATTAGAGTGACATAGAGTGGAATAGTGTGCAGTGGAGAGACGTAGTGCCGCCATAGCCTCATTTCGACGCTAAGGCGGCACTAAAGTGGCTTTTTACACGTGCCATATTTACAAAGTGGAGCAATGCATGCATTGCGCCGATTTGTAAACCCTTGCGCCACATTATGCCTGTGCCAGGCATAATGTATGCAAGGGGGCATTCCACCGTCAGAGGAGCTGAAAAAATGGTACAGGGAAATCTAAGAGATTTGCTTGTGCCAATTTGTCCGGCACTTTTAACACCTGCTCAGAGCAGGCGTTAAAAGGGGGCATGCCATTGAATACAATGAGCTCATATGTACTCTGCAGGAGTAGCGCCAACATCAAAAGCATCAGGAATTCTGACACTATTGCCCTCTACCCTGTGTCATGGTGTGCTGTATTTTGAATACGGAGCACACATGATGGCAGTAGGGGAGCACTAAGGGGTGCAAGGAAAGTGGTGCTGCACTGGGTGCAGCACCACTTTTCTTCAATCAGCCCCTAGGATTTATTGGTGTTCCATTGCTATTACCACTTTATTAAAGTGGTGATAAGTAGGTAAATGTATTTATATTTTTATTTTTAAAAATGTAATAGAAATATATATATGCATATGTAACATTGAAGTGATAGCGCCAGTGTAGTTATGACTAGGTCTGAGTTTGCATAGGAAAGGCATTTTTTGGTTTCTTAATAACTTTGGTGTCATTCAACAAATATGCTGAAAACTTTCCAAAAGTGACATTTCCCATTTTAATTCCAATAGGACTCTTTGTTCTTTACTACAGAAATAACAACTGGACATGCTTACACTACATTTAGCATGAAGGTAGACCTTTAATCATGGAATGTGCTTTTGTTGTTTTGGTGTAAATCCATTCAATGATGTTTAGGAAATTAGTGCTTTTTTTTCTCCCTTCATCAATTCCACTCTGAATGCATGGACCCAACATGTTCTAATTGCCTGGCTATAACAAACGGATTTCTTTTGCAACCACTGTTACCCAACATGATACACTGAGCACTGTTTTGGGATAAAAAACAAAAAACAGTAAAGTGCAGGGTTAACCTACCCTGACCCCTGTGCCCATATTAAATTAAAATTCAATAAATGATTTTTAGGATTTGGCCACCAACACAGGGTTGGAAAAAGGGTATGGCCAGAGGCGACGCACTGCAACTAGCCCTCATTACATGCGTCCCCCCACCTACAAATGAGCATGGTCCCTGTGCAGTGGCAGTTGGCTGCATGCTGAGGATTAGACGTGAAAGTATATCACCAAAATAAATACCACTGTGAAAAACAAAGGTTAAAGTGACGTTATGGTTGACTTTGTTAAAACACATTCACATATGTTTGAAACAAAGGCATCTCAAATTCACCTACAACACAGTTAAAGTGCAGATATGGTTAAAAATTAAAACTAAAATGCTGTCGAAGTTCTCAAGTTATGGTTAGGCCCACAATCTGTAACTCACAAAACAGAAAAAAGAAACCATAACTTGCACACCAAATACATTGCTTTTTACCTCTCAATATTTACACCAATAAATATCAACACTGAAATGTAACTAAACAACAGGACACAATGAAACCAATAAATGATAGTAAATACACAGCTTCCTGTCAAATTGGTAAGGGCAATTTCATATATAATCTCATCTGTAAATTGATTCACACCAATTGTATTTGTTTCAATAAAGGTGAGGTCCATGCACTTTTGAAGTTCAAATTCTAGTATGAGGAAACTGCATTTAGGTAAAACGAATTTACAAAAGAAAGGAGTTTGACATGGTTTACATGGTCAGAAAATGGACACAAATATGTTGGACATGGCTTGCCGCATACTTCTTTTAAAGGCCACAAATACTGATATGCATAATTTGTGACAAAAAGAGCTGTGTGAAAAAATGTATGGAGGTATATAAATGAAAGGGCATACACTTTTAAAGTAGGAAGATAGCTTGTTTTTTGGCAAATTCATTATATTTTCATGAAAGAAGTGCTGGTCTTGGAGATATTAAAATTGGAAATAACATGCCTTGTACTCCTCCATTTTCCCATGTCATTATAGCAATGGAATGGTAAAATGGCCATCTAAATGTTTCCGTCCTTCTATTGCTGTTTCATTCTTGTGTTGCTGTTCCATTTCCTCTGTTAGTATTCAATTCCAGAAAAAACATTCCCAAATAAGTTTCTGGTCTTAGGCTGAGCTTGGTGATGTAAGTTTTATCACTTCAGTCCAAGTGAAAAGAGTCTTGTGTCTGTACTTATATGTTGGTTGATGATGGTTGGATAGGCTTGTGACTGGTTTAGCCAACAATATGTTGGTGGTGTTGCTATCACTACTGATCATGCTCTCTTTTTTTCAGCAAGGCTCTTAAGTAGAGGTGGGCAGCAAACTTTGCTCTGCTGGTGGAATTCTCTGACTTTTTGCTGCTCTGTGCTCCGCTTGAAGCATGGAGTTCAGCAAAAAAAACTCTGCCTATGTCGCTGAAGCAGAGTTTACTGGCGCGCACTCAACATCCAGCCCGAACCATTGTTGCCTTAAAACTATAAACTATTGTTCTTTTCCTAGTACCTGGAATTGAAATGAGTGGTGTGTGTTTCAGAGCAGTTTGGAACTGTGTTACATTTTGTCGAACCTGGGAAGTGAGCTGCCTTCACTTCTCCAACAGGAGGCAGTCTTGTGAGTGAGTTGCAGTAGCAGGCATGCCTGCAAGACAGGCGTAAGTGGGAGGTGTTTGAGCTGCTTCAGCTGCAGGCATAGGAAGTCTTGAAATGGGGTTGGGCTGGGGTAGCCACTAGTGCTGCTCCTGACATGAGACTGCACCTCGCCTGGTATTGCTTCACTCAGCTTCCCCATCTGCCTCCTCTTTCTGCATGCCGGTCAGTGCTGGTGGGCTGGTCACATGCAGAGATACCCCTGCAGCATGCATCGCCGCTCAAGGGCAACAAGCTGCCCGTGCCTGGTGCTTACACTCGGGATGCTTTTGCTGTCATGTACCGCTAGCCACAATCTAGCAGCGACAGATGTCACTTCAGGTGAGGGGGTATTATGTGCGCTCAGATGTTTGGGGTAGGTGCTGTTCTGGTACAAACACCAAGCAGGAGCTGTTTGGTGTCTGCTGAGGAAGGGGTGGTGTGACTGTCGTGTTGTACCAGAAGTCCACAAGGTCCTATGTTCCAAATCTGTCTTTAAGGGCATTTCTCACTAAAATGCTGGCCTCATCTCAATCTTTCCTGGCAATGCAATTAACAAAATTACTATCTTTAGAGGGTCATAGAAGGAAACGTATGTGTGTGTATAGAAAACTAAAGTCAAATCGAGGGCGTGACCAGAGTGAAAATCAATGAGTTCTGACTAGCCCTACTCCTAATTTCTGTAAAAGTCAGGTTTGCTGTTGTCCAAATTAATAGTACTTAAGAAATCAAACTCTGTGTGAATAAAGGCTGAGATGGCTGTGCTGAGATATTTAAGGTAACCTTCTGACTGTAGATCACAAATAATTTAGTCAGACACATTAGACACAGGATAGGTCCAGAACAAGTTTGCCCCAGTGATGGCAAATGTTCCTCCTGAACTAATATTTGTATCGACCAACGTGTACAAAAATGTGTTTTTCTAATTAGTAGGTGTATATGTCATTTTTGCACATCTTAGGTGTGTTAACGTCGCTTCATAAATTCCCATTGCCAGTGCCAAATTGATCATAAGCACTCCTAAATGATGTTTTAATAAATTGCATACTGATTTGTAACAAATAGCTCCTGGTTTGGTAGGGCTGTATGTTCCCTCTCCTGTCCTGGCAGGACCTGCCAAACTTCACGTCACATTACAGAAAGTGGCACCCAATGGGATTGTACATGCCCAAGTGTAAATCCACCTCACCACCAAGAATCATCAATACTCTGTTACACAGGTGAACAGATCCGCATTGGCATTCGGCTTTGTTTTAAGTTGCTTTGGTGGCTTCTATTATTCGTCGGGAAACCACAGAGTTCTCCCTGAAAGGTGTCTGGTCAAGTGTTGTATGCATAGTCCAGGGAACACAGGCAAGGTCCAACCATTTACATGTTGTGGCTTGGGTAATGGAGGCCAGGACCCATGGCCCTGACCAACCTCCACTCAATCTGCAGATCAGCTTAACCAGTGCTTCATAACAGCAGCAGGAATAGCATGCTCTGCATCGAGCATCTCATGCAAATTAGGTGATTATTAATTTTGACTAGGTATTCATTGGAACAGAGGAATGCCCTATTCATTGAAAGTTTAATTTGTTACTTACAACCTAAGTGGGTCATCATGTGTTCAGCGCATGGTTTTTACCATCCGCAGAACTTCAGATGGGGAAGTTGCTGCCACAAAGGCCACCTCCCCGCCGGCCCCATTAAGAGTTTCCCGCTAGGTCAGCCGGCGGAAACCTGTGTTTTTGCACACTGGCCCAGTGGAAAATCTGTTTTCTTGTTCAGGCTCGTAATCGAGCCGGCGGCAATGCTGTAGCCTGCAGGGTGCAACAGCACCATCGCAATGTTCACCGTCTGCAAAGCAGATGGTGAACATTGCGATGGTGCTGGCCAGGAGGGCCCCTGCACTGCCCATGTCAAGTGCATGGACAGTGCAGGGGCCCCCTCTGGGGCCCCCTGCACCCGTTCCCCACCAGTATTTTCATGGCGGTGGTGCCGCCATGAAACTGCTGGTGGAGAAAAGGGTCGTAATTCCCAGAGCAGTGCTACTTGCACCGCTGCCGTGGCAGATTAGGACTGCCACCACCTCCAGACCACTGGGATCTCCGATCCAGGCAGAGTCGGTGGTTTCCTGCCAGGGTTGTAATGTGGCAACTCGGACCACTGCATTGACAGCAGTCCCACCGCCATCCATGAGTCTGGCGGTCTGGTGACCAACAGACTCGTAATGACCCCCAAATTTTCTTTTTAGGCCTCGTCAACCGAGACTGCCCGCTGTTGAGGACTTATTATCTACTGTGCCAATACTTACAGCCAGTACATTGCTTACCATTGGTTGCCTTTCTTGTTGTTCTCAGTTGCTTGCTTCTTAATGAGTGACTTTGCTCTCTCTTGTGTTTGTTAGTCCACTGGAGCATAGCTTCTTTGCTATCATTTGAGAGGATGACTTATATCCTTCCACTACTTACATTCACTGAGCTACTTTTTTATTTTTCTCACAGCATTTCGTCAGAGTGCAAGTGTTTTCATGCTCTCACCCTTGTAAGCTGCTTCCTCCCTCAAATCCCAACCCCCAGTGCTCTGTGTTGCTCCCCACCTTCTGCCCAGCATGTCCATTACTTCCCTGTCCCTCCCCATATTCCACTTTTTGCTTTCTTCAATTAATTTTCCAACGCTCCATATCGCCTCTTTCTCCTGTGAACACCCTCTTCCCGTTGCTCACACCAGCTGTTGAGCTAGACTCCCCACCACTCCTGTGTTTCTCCCACTGCTTTGTCATGTTCATTTTGTTTTGTTTTTTAATTTGTTTTTAAACTATTTTGGATGACCCAGCAGCGTCTTTTTGCTTCTTGGCCACTCCGTTCCCTTTGACCCACTTTTGTGCATTTGCTTTTTATTTAACCACTTACAGGTCCAAGATTGGCATCTGTCAACCCATTGCAAAACACTGGCAATGACATACTGGAGGCAATTCTTACCATGGCAGACACTTGTTACAGTATACAGGCACTGGTATACTGGAGATAATTCCTGACATAATGGGAATCCATGGGAAAATACTGGCAGTGCTATACTAGATCTAATTCTTGACATATACAGCACCAATGACAGAATGCTGGTGCTAGCACATTTGAGATAATTTCTGGCATGATGGAAGATAACAGTGATCTGTGGGAGGGTAGCAACCATGAAAACTTCTAGCCCTGGCATACTAGAGGTAATTTCTGACACAAGGGCCACCCATGGTATTGGTACAACATCAATGGAAATTTTCTGGCACAGAAACATTATATATAATTTTTGACAAAATGCAGACCTTAACATGATGAAGGTCATTGTTGACATATGGAAACACCCTTAGCACATTTTACATAAACTGAGTCAATTTCTGGAGAACTTCAGGTTTCATTTGCTTGGCAAAACAAGAAAGAACTTGAATATTTAATGAGTGCCCTTTCAGAGCCATGATCTTTTAGCAAATGTATATGAAACTGGTGCTTTAAAATATACTATTTGACTCATTTTTTTCAAAATTATTTAATGGGAGAATCACCACCGGACATCCCTATATGAGTTCTGGCTCACTCACTTTAGTCGCTTGCTACAATTCATACATGTCAGAAACCTAATATAGGTGGTATCTAAAAATAGACAGGTACCTGTGTTCTATTGTTATAATACTCATAGTTATTACAGGACTTCTGTGATGTCAATCATTGTGATGTCATCGGAGGTAAGGTCATGCAACATCACTTCTTGGGAAGATTGAGGGCCAAATGTCTTATGGTGACACTTCCTGTGATGTTATTAAGGTCAAAATGGTGTGTGATATCACTTCCACTACCCTTGGCATTTTAATTAATCAATGTGCATGCGGACAACTGGCTGGTGGAACGTTAACCCACAAAATCTAAATAACACTTTTGAACAAGTACTCAAATCTTTGAAGAAATGCTTGGATTTTGTTTCACCATTTGCCATCTGCTATTCTCTCTGTAAAATCATTTTTGTGTACATGTTGAGAACATAAATATTATTAAAAACATCAGCAGCTGAATATATTTTTTTGTAAATCCCTATGATCCAAAACTTACACTTTTGCTTTCTTAAATGATTCCAAGAGTTTCCTATATAAAACTAGTCATTAGAGTGTTATCTTCAATAGATTGCCACTGTAATGTATTTTTTCCACAGAATATATGTGGAATCAGCTGGAGGAGGAGATACGAGAGGCACAGAGAATTTCTTACAGATTCAAAAGTAATTTGAATATGACGATTTTTATTAAGTCAAACTGGAGCAATATTCTATAACTTGATTGTTAAATGAAAACCTAAATGATAATTTAGGCTTAGGTCAGTATAAATATATGCTTAGTATTTTTCACATATAATTTATTCACAAATTACAGTACTCTCAAATCACGTTGTCAGCATTCTTTTTGTGCAGTTGGTATAATTGATACTCACCTATACTGTTATTATGTTATCTAGTATATATGTTGTTAGAAATTGGGTTTTTGGTTGGTAGAGGTATGTACCCTGTTCAAGCAGGAACCACGATCCTAGACAGGGTAAGTTGCCAACACACCCTAAAGTAACTTGTGCTCGCCCCCTGGTAGCTTGGCATAGAGCAGTCAGGGTTATCATAAGAGGCAGTGTGTTAAGTATTTGTGCAACACTTCAAATAGTAAAACAGTGAAAGCACCACACACAAAGATACCACACCTGGTTAGAGATTAGTTCCTAAATTAATGAACAAAACAGGACCAAAATGACTAAAATCCAATGAGTGGAAGTTGAGATATGAATTTTTAAAGAATAAACTTAGTTGTAGTGCTTAAAATCATAAAAGAACCAACCAGGGCCATCTGGTAGCGCTAGACCAGGCCATATTTGAAAACTCAGGATGACTCAGACGGAGCGTGGGTCAGATACAGGGACCAGCCTTAGCCTGCTGAAACAGTACCTTGGTTCAGAGTTGCACCAACATCAAGAACAAGATGGGAGGAGGTGATACATTGGCGTCCATCCTGCAGATGTAGGTGATGTGTCATCTCCAAGCTGCACTAACTCAAGGGATGCGTTTGGAACGGAGGTGATGCATCACGCAGTCAGCAATACAGAGTTTCGGTTCCTTGCAGCAGCAGTGATCCTCTGGCATCAACGGCAATGCGGTGTCCTCAATCCTCGCAGCAATGGCGATGCATGACCGTCGAAGAGATGCACTGGTTCCGAGTGGTGCATCAGTGTAGATGCATGGATTTTGGCGTGGAGCAGCACCTTATACCCACTTCCAAGGACCCAGGACTGGATTGGCACCCCTTGGCGGGGCATGACTCACAGTTAGCAGAGTACAGGTGCTGTAGGCGTTGAGTTGGAAGTCTTTTGTGTCCCTGAGTCTTCAGAAAAACAGGAGGCAAGCCAGCAAGCCCTTTGAGTCACTCTGGGTTCAAGTGCTGTGAGTTCAGTCATTCTCACCCACGGAATGACAGCAGGCAGCAGGTCAGCACAGCAAGAAAGCAGTTCTTCCAGAGCAGTACTCCAGCAGAGTAGCAGTCCTGCTAGCAGAACAGCAGAGTACTCTGAAGTGTACTGAGTTGCTAGGGTCAGAATTCCAGTTCTTATATCTTGCGTTGCCTTTGAAGTGGTAGAAACTTCATAGAAGGGCTTTGAAGTGGTCCTTTGTGTGGGGTCAGGACACAGCCAATTCAGCTGTAAGTGTGAGGCTGTGGCCAGATCCTCCATCCCATCATGCCCAGGAAGACCCATCAGGATGTTCATGGCCCATCAGTCACACCTAAGCTCCCTTTGTGTGTGGCTGTCTAGAGGGACTGCACAAGCCCAGCTGTCACCGAGAGAGGCTGCAGACACACAGGGCTAAGAACAGGAGAATGACAACTTTCTAAAAGTGACATTTTCAAAATTGTAACAATAAATCCGACCTTACCATTGAAGAGGATTTCTCAGTACAATAGCATAGTTACTAAACATCTACCCCTTCCTGCTAGAAATGGAGGCTCTAGTTAGGAGTGGTTTGCACCCTGTCCAAGTAGGGACCCTCACTCCAGTCAGGGTAAGGGAGTCATACAGCTAAGATAACCCCTGCTCACCCTCTTGGTAGCTTGGCACGAGCAGTCAGATTTACCTCAGAGGAAATATGTAATGTATTTGTACACACCCACAGTAACACAGTGAAAACTCCACAAAAGTACTCCACACCAGTTTAATAAAATAGCCAATATTTATCTGAGTAAAACAAGCCTAAACACAAAAATCCAATATACACAAGCAAAGATACAAATTTTGAAAGATTAAATCTTAGTATAGCGCTTAGAACACAATAGCTTCAACTGGGGTTTTCACGATGTCTTGATGGAGTCGTTCCCAACAGTCCGACGCCACTCGCTTGGGAGTGCAGGCCAGTCACTCAGTAGCACAGACCCCATTGGTTCCTTACTGCTAGGCAGGGGAGGTAAGGTGTTGGATCCTTAAAGTTGCAGGGGAGGTGATGCAGCATCCGTGGCGAGGTGATGGTTTCTTATAACAAGACAGGGTCAATAAAAACCAGCAGGTAACAACGCGAAGCACTGACTTTGCGGTATCGCAATCACACCACGGGCCATAGGTGCTGTCGTGGAGTCAGAGTTGGGTGTCACGGACATCAGTGACACAGCACTCGGGACTCACACTGTGGTGGGACATTGGAGGTTCTGCAGCAGCGTCAGGACTGCGGCATCCGTCGCAGTTCTTGCATTCAGTGGGGACCACGACTCTAGCGAAGGCACAGCATGCAGTCAGTGGCTCCTGTTCCGAAGTCGTTCTGAAGTCAATGTGCTTGTTTCTTCTTGGTTACACCAGAACTCTCTCCCAAGGGTCCAGGAACTAGATTTGGCACCACTTGGCAAGTCAGGACTCTCAGCAAGCCCCTGGAGAACCTTTGGAAGCGGATGTAAAAAGCAAAGTCCAGTCCTTTCCAGGCTGCCTTGGGCCTACCTTAGGGTGACTTTCAGATAAATAAGGGGAAGATTTAGGCCTGGCAAGTGGGTGCTCTTGCCAGCTCCACATGGAAGTTTAAAACTGCACACACATACACTGAAGTGGCAGGTCCGAAACATGTTTAGATGGTTACTCATGTGGGTGACACAATCAGTGCTGCAGGCCCACTAGTAGCATTTGATTTACAGGCACTGGACACACATGGTGCACTATATTATGGACTTACTAGTAAATCAACTATGCCAATCATGGATAAACCAATCACCAATACAATTTAGACAGAGAGCACTTCCCCTTTAGCAATGGTCAGCCGTAGTAAAGTGTCCAAAGACCTAAAGCCAGCAAAAACAAAATAAATTCACCACATGATTGAAAACAGGAGAAACAGGAGGTCAGAAGCAAAAAGACAGGGGAACCACATTAAGAGCTGACAGATATACCTCCCCAATCAGGAATTACAGCATATTAAATGTGATAAGGAATCCCCAATGTTATCCTATGGGAGAGTTAGACCTCCCAGTAGTGAAAATCGAATGTAAGACTCTGTCACTGCCAGGACATGTAAAACTTAAAATTACATGTCCTTACTTTTAATTACATAGCACCCTGCCCTATGGGCTACTTAGGGCCTACCTTAGGGGTGACTTATATGTAATAAAAGGGGAGTTTAAGGCTGGCAAGAGGTCTTAAATGCCAAGTCGACATGGCATTGTAACACTGCATTCAGGCTGCAGTGGTAGGCCTGGGACCTATTTTAACGTGCTACTCAATGGGTGACACAAGCAGTGCTTCAGGCCCACTAGTAGCATTTAATTTACAAGCTCTGGCCACATGTAGTGCACTTAACTAGAGACTTATACATATGACAATTCGGTATATGCCAGTTAGGTATATGCCAATCAAAACAACGTCAGCAGTGGTAATGTGCTCAGAGTCCTAAGGCCATCAAAAAGAATCAGCAAAAATGTGAGGCAAGCAGCCAAAACGTTTCGGGGAAGACCACCCTAAGGCTGTCTGGTATAATACTATATTATTTATTTGATTTGATTTAATGATACTGCATTTGTGAATATTTAGGTTGTACTCACTCTTATACTCATCAAATACCAGAAAAACAACTCTAGGCTCAAGGCACAGGAAATGTGAGATATCAAAAAATGCAATAGTCCATTAGGCATCAGTTGAGAAATTGCTTAAATGTTTTTTAATTCAAATCAATAATAAAGATATTTACCAAGAGTGGAAATTTATTGTATCGGGGACAAAATCACTGTTACAACTGCCATATTGTATCAGGTTCTAGGACGGAGAGTCTACAATGCAGAGTGTAACAGCGCTGAATGATCTAGAGAGGAAGTAGCTCACTGGTAGGTCTTGGGGTCATTGTAATGTGGATGTATTGACTACTCTGTGGACTTTGATTTTGTGGATAATGCTTACCTGTGGAATCTGCTATTATTGATAGATGACTTTAGGGCAGCTGTAGTGATCATAAGTATAAACAAACACAGACATCTGGGGAAAATATGAAATTGGTAAAAAATTAACTGGGGGCTTAATTGAGATGCAATAGCTGGTTCAAGGGTGTATCATGTCCCTCTGTAATTTCATTTGCACTTTTATGATGTATATGATGAACTAGACCAAACCCACAGGTTTCCTCCAAAGTTTGTTTCTACTGCAGAAGGAGCATAGTGGATGGGCATGCCATTGTTATCTTTGATAGGACATCAATAGGTCTTACGCATGCCCTTAACATCTCTTTAACCCGTTAGTGCTGTGTTCACTCCCCATTAGAATACATTATAATAATGTCTGGCAAAGTTCTGAGAAAATCTGATTAGATCTTTGACAGGAATGTCTTCCAGGAGGTCGTGGCCTATGGGTACTTGGGAGCCTGGACTGATGACAAACAGGAGATGGCACATGTATTATACAGCCATGAAAAGGGTTCTATGTCGGCAGAGAATGCTTTTTGTAGGTTTAATAATCATAATGCTGGCTACTCAGACATCACTACTTAAAGCTGAAACTTGTATTGAAGGGTGTACCGCCCTATGAGGGAACAGGATAGTTCTGTGGGAGTGGTTTGATCCCCCGCCCTCCCTCACCCCCCTTCATTATTAGAAGTTGGCGATTGCTGGAGATTGCCTTCGAAACTCTACCACATTAGAGGTAAATGGGACACAGTTAAAGGAGCCTTCACTTGGTGACTCTTGGTAGAAGAACTGGTGATATGTTCGGGCCACACCAGTAAATGTTGACTCTGTTGCATTCACTATATGATGAATCGTGTAAATCGTAAATGCCACATAAAGTCTATTCACAGTACTGTCTTGCTTGGTTTGGAGAGCTTTAGTACTAGGAGCCGTTTTATGATCTTTCTGCTGCTGTTAAAAACGTGATTAAAAATGATTGGATTGTTTGCGAGTTACTTATCCCATGGTTAAATAAATATGGCTATATGCTTTGTTTTCGACCACATAACTTACTTAAGGTTATGATAATCATGGTATATGGTCGCACTGATTTCTCGATTACACCGCAGCATATCAAATTTCGGAGTAATGTAGGGGAAGTAATTGTTCCTCTGTATTCAAGACATTTCAAAACATTCAAATGAGGAAAGCAGTGAATGAAACAAATGTCGTGCAAGACTAACAGATCTAAAGTGTTGCCTTAGAATACTAGGGAAATATTTTAGAAAATGAAACATGTCACCAAAGAAAACGATTAATATTTCCACATTAGGATTCATTATTTAATTAATTGATAAAAGCATTCAAAATTGATATTGATGGTATAAAAATTACATTAAGGAACTAATAACGCGTCCCTTTATGATAATTTATTACACATCAGGACTCGTTTTAGGCCAATGAATCTTTTGACCCAGTTGAGAGACACCTTAGGACGAGGTAACTAATCAATATGTCAATCAATACGTCAATAATGTCATCAATATTTATTACAACAATGCATTTCACTTTAGCCAGAGACATTAATCAATTCAAGACACCACCATGACCTGGCAGTCATGAATAACCACACCAGTTTAGTAGAATTTTATGAGTTTATTCCCTATTAATTACAATTCTAAGAGCAAATGTGTTAATCTCAAAACCAAGAAGCAAAATAGCATAGTCACAATATGGCAACTCTGATAAGATTTCATCAAGGCAAGGATTACAAACATCAAAACAAAACACTGCGTGAATATAGATCAACTTTAGCAGAGTGTCATTAACGCGTCGGTTCAACAAAGCATAGATTCAGTCGTATGTCTATTTGCGTCAGTTTAGTGAACCCTGTCCTAACCGCTGATTAGCATAGGCATGTTGGGCTTCATGCAAAACAATTTAGAACACTAATTTGGAAAACATCTAACTATGGTCTCTGTCAAAAGTAAGCAGTTGGTACCTAGAAAGGAAAAGCAAACAGACAAATCACAATTTCATTGTCATAGTTACCCTCCAAGGTTTAGGTCAGCACTCAGGTTCAGTCTTCGTCTTCAGGACATCAGTCGATTTGCCATCAGTCAAAACTCAGCTCTGGGGCAAAAAAGGGCACTTCCCTCATGAGGAGGTAAAGTGTAAATGGGCAATCTAAGGAAGAGGGTGGTTTTAGTAAGCCAATAAGTCACCAAACAGACTGACAGAGTTTCTGGATAAAATCAATAGCATTCACTAACACCTCCCCAGGCTCCCTGTGTCATGGGTTTTTATCCCTTTTTCATTGTACATTCCCCTAAAATCTAATTGGCTAAGGGGTTGCAGCATACTATCTCTACTCAATTAATTTCGAATTAGCTCATCAAATTTGTCACCCCACGATAGTTCACAGACAGTTTATTGGTCCATATGATTGACGTCTTCAGAGGTAGCACGTCCGGTATGATTTCATCCTTCTGTAATTCTTTGCACATCTTTTGGTCAGTAGCTCCATTGTCTTCACCGGTTTAAACGACCTTGTACATTATATTAGTCTATACTGTTGCATTTCGATTAAACATTTCTACAAGCAATATGAATTTCATGAGAACGGATCCATTATGGTTACATTCAGCTTCTAGTTTGAAGAAAACAAGAGGTCATGTCCTTTTGCGAGTCAGCACACTGCACGTTAGAAAAACACATCTAATATGAGAGCCAGGCAGCTAAGCTTCGGCTCATGATAACTTAAGGCCTACAAGATTTATTTAGCATAACTTTAATAGCATAATCATTAATAATTAGTACAAAACTATTCTCTAATACAAATATTCATAGGCATTAGTTCTGTTCATTAGTCCCCGTATACATTGGCTGCCACTCCCCGTGGTCACATTTCAAACGCATGTTTTAGCAAAACAGGTTAATAAAATTTCTATGTAACATTATCACACATTAGTTCATAAACATTTCACGTAAATATAGATTTTATAAGCTACGCTCTCTCAGTTCTATTGAGAAAAAAAACAGAGTCGTGCAAAATAATAAGAAAGTTAGAATTTGACTTCCATAACACTGGCCAATCCTTGCAAGCTGTACAGAATTTAGTTTTCAGTTTTCATTAGACCCTGGTAACTATAGTAAGATGTAACCAGCCTCAAATTGTACCCGTCAACGGCCCATGCACCCTGGGAACGTCTCAGTCTCGCAAATCATTCATTTACTGATTGCACACCTGGTGTATCTATTTTAAATATCGGTATATGATTGTTTCCTTCCTTTAGATGTAGCTGACTTGTGGAAAGGCCAGCAGTGACCTTGTCCACTTACCGAAATTTTGTTGTGGTGTTTCACCAGAAACTAGTTTTAGAGAAATAGCTCTCAGGCGCCAACCAGTTAAAAGTTAAAGCCCCACGTCAGGATCCCAGCACTCTTCTTAATAGGATACTCAGCACTGGCAGAAGTTTCATGTGGACACATTTCCCACGCCACAGCTTACATGGACCTAAAATCCTCCCCGGTATGTTCTTGGGGGCTATTTCAGAAGATTGGCAAAATCAATTCCTGGCGTAAGTGCTTTTACGCAGAATCTGAGTTCAGTTTTGAAACAGATTCGCAAATATTCCTGTAGAACCCAAGTTCAAGTTTAGAACATATCCTCTAAAATATAGCTTTTCCTTCAAAAAG
Organism: Pleurodeles waltl; assembly: GCF_031143425.1. NCBI lineage: Eukaryota > Metazoa > Chordata > Amphibia > Caudata > Salamandridae > Pleurodeles > Pleurodeles waltl. Next base: position 468,247,287 of record NC_090439.1, read on the forward strand.
AATAAAATCATCCCTCAGGTGTCGGTTGGTGGAGTCAACAGGCTGGTTCCCTGAAGCCAACAGATCTCACTGACTGCAAAGTTTCCCCTTAGTGTCATTCACACCGACGTCCTAACAGGATTATCTCTAATTACCCTTTCCTGACTTTTGTCATCTGCAGTTCTTTTTTTCAGCCACTACCAGTAGATTTTGAATCAGGGATAGAAGCATAATCGAATAGACCCCCTTGTCTGTACAGGAAATATAACCTTATAGCAGAAAATCTAAATTAAAATGGAGTTGTGGAATTTTTCGTACAAGAACTATCTGTACATGCACTTTAAAGCAAATGGTATTTGCTACCACCAGTCATTGGGAAATTGTGCCCTATAATAAAACATTTTAAAATTGGCATTTAAATATACTGTCACACTTTGGTGCATAGAGACATTCTTAATATTCTGAAAATAAAGTGTATTGTGCGCCATTATTTTTTTAATTTAGAACATCTCTGATTGGCCAAGCCTTCAGCAATATGCTAACTATTAATTTAAACTACACCTGCCTGTGCCAGTCAAGTAACAAGTCTTAGGCCGAGCAATGACTGTACTGAAAGTGAAAGTAAGACCCTTTTTAATTCAGGGCCCGCATGAACTAGTCTTGATTATCAGAAATCCGGTTCTTAAAGTAGAAAAGCCTGTTGCTTGTTATTGGGTAGATAGTTTCTCGCACTGCCATTTAGTTTTATTCAAAATGCAAAAGGGAGCATAGAAATTATGTTGCGCCCCTCAACATCTGGCTTTTCTTAGTGTGCAAAATAACTTCTGCTCGGAAGTACTGCGAATCCTACTAATAGATTTCCACTCTCTTTAATTTGTTCTTGTTCTCTTCACTGCAAATCCATTACGAGGCCACATTTTCATATGTGACTAATTGGATATCCATCCGCCTGTAGAGCGAACTGCGCCCACAACTACACTCTCAATAGTTCAGCTCTGCTTACTTCATTTATTGCCAGTTTGAAATTTTGCAAACTCTCCTGCCACACGTTTTGTCTCCCTTATAGCTTTGTACAGTGCGACGGTTTGAGAAGTACAAGGAAAAAATTAAGTGCTTTAATGGTTAGCAAACTAAATATCTTTACATTTATGCAGAGTGTTCCACTTTGTAATGATGCGCTGGACAAAACAAAGTGCAGCTCTTGAGATATTTGGAATAGCATATTCCCACCACAAGGATGCCTGCTGTACGTTGCGACAATGATGGGTTGTTGTGACGTCAACACTCACATTTAACAAATTGTTACGAGAAAAGTAGTCACTTAGGGCCATATTTATACTTTTTTAGCGCCGCATTTGCGTCATTTTTTACCCAAAAGCGGCGCAAACTTGCAAAATACAATTGTATTTTGTAAGTTTGTGCCGTTTTTTGCATCAAAAAGCGGCACAAACGCGGCGCTAAAAAAGTATAAATATGCGCCTTAGAGCCTAATTCACAAAGACAGTAGTAAGTCTACACTTGCGGATTTTCACCTTTATAGAAGTGTAGATTTGCTACTTTTGGGATTCAGAAACATTCCCAGATATCTGCATGTAAAGCTGCACCAGATGTAGCTTTAGGTGTGCATTACTGTGCCAGCTATGTGACATTCCTAGCATGTTCCTCTTCCTGTCCTGTGGATCTCTACATAGCGGAAAACTCAGCAAAGGGGGAATAGGTACCCTGTGCACATAAATATATTTTTTGATCCTCAGGAGTGAGAGGGATTTTTTCCTCCATGGAGAAACTCCTGACCCAAACAGACCACCAAATCATGGGGTTTTCCATTTCACTTCTCACTGTGGTAAGATTTCTTTCAGCCCAGGTCTCGAGTTAAAATTCATTTTCCGATGTGGAAAAGGGAATGAGAGGAGTTAGTGAATGGTGACAAACGTCCATGTTTGTGAGTGTGCACAAACGTCAAAGGCTAACCATGTCTTGGGACAACAATTTTCCAATCCCTTGAGTGCCGTTATGGGTATCGAGAATACCCCACTCGCCAGGGAGATCTCTGCAAATGTAAAAAGGCTTACAGCTGCCAGGAATCACTTTGTACATTTCTGACAGGGGTAAAATAGTGAATTAGGTTGTTGACCTATGCGTATGACCGAATTTACCTTTGTGAATAGGGCCCGAATTATTGTATTGCAGGTTCATTCTAATGCGAGAAAGCACCTATACTAATAAAATAACGAACAGGAATTTATATGCATTTGGTGTACTCCAATATATTATAGTGTTAGGCTGTCTCAATTGTCATTTGCTGTTTTTGTGTGCAGTTTTTACAGTGTAAACTAAATATATGCATGTTCCAGAATGAAGCTTAACGTGATCTCAAGAATAAAGTCTAATTCAGTAATATAGTGTCCACATTAAGGTCATCTCGCTGACACATTGCGGACATTTGAGTTACTCTGCCCCATTGTAGAGAGGTAAAGGGGTGACTTGAGAGTAACTGGTTGTAGCATAAAACATCAGACTGTGGATTTAATAAGTGACCTGCAATAAGAAAGTTGCCTTTATTGTGAAACATCGCCACCATCATTATTGTTCATATTCAGAATCTATCAAAGATTCAGGTCACTTTTGAGCTTTGTACAAAGCATCCGCTTAGTTATCTTTAGGACAGTTTATTTACAAATAGCAATCAATGCAGTATCTATGTATGTATTATATTAAGGAACTCCACCGAAGGACATTCTTTTTCTGGTGCCTAAATATGTTGTGACTAAATGTGTGCTACCTTTGACCTCCCCGAGACCTTTCGGATGTGAAGTTCTATCAAACTGGCTTTTGCCAGCATGGGCAACTTGCTGAAAGAGAACTTCATGTGCACATTTCCAGATGTGAACAGACTGGATGTGGATGTGCTTAACCTCAGCTATGGGTAGAAACGCCCCTCTATACCATAGAAAAAAGCCATCCTCTCATCAATTGACAAATATCTCTGGGAGTTCTCAAAAAGCCCACTAAGAATATGTCGAACGTTTAAGTCACTCTAACCGAATCTTGAAACTACAGATATATGCGGTACAAAAATGTGAATTATACAACTTGCATCCTTTACCCAGGCTCTTTTCTAGTTATCTTTTAGCTATCAGGTTCACATTCCTCATCGAGAGTCCTCTCCCCCCTTGACTTCTATGGTCTGTATTTGTTGGTCTTCCTGCTATGACACTATTGACACTAGAAGGAGCTCAGAACTGTGCATTTCATCTCCGCTGCAGCATGTCACTACCGTGTCATAGAGGCTGGTCAGTAGCTCCTCATCAAGCAATGCTATAACATCAAGGCTTCTGCTAGTTCGGGGCTCAGACCCTAAAAGGTTCTTCCACCTCTAGGGACACTTGAGAAATGTCTATTCTTACTCCAAATACAAACAATCCATAGACAAATTCAATATCTTTGTGGAATAGCCATCCACACATACGGTTCGAGTGCACAAAACTTCCTCCAGAGCCTCTCAATCAAGAAACATATTTCTGGGAATACTGCGAGGGCTTGCTAACCTACCTGTAGTGATTTGCCTCACAAACAGTAGGAGTACAGGTATATGGCTGCAGAAACTTTGAGTTAAAATATCTAGCTCCGCCTTGACTAGCAGGTAACACACTTGCCAAAGACAGGGCCTCGTGGAAATCCCTCATTGTCTCTTTTACCCCTTATTAGAACATTGGAATGCTGGAAGCTCCATTGAAAACAATGGAGTGCTGCGGGCTTTTACTGGCCGGTAAAAGCCCGCAGCGCCAACATTCCAATGTTCGCTTTGTTCACAGCAACAGCTGTGAACAAAGCCTCACGGAGCCCGAGGGGATTTTAATCCCCTCGGGCTCCGTGAACATTTTTTTTTTTTTAATAGAACATTCTGCCCTGAGTGGCAGAATGTTCTAATAGCCTTAGAACCCGCCGTAGCGGGCTCTACCGGCTATTAAAGTCCCTCTCCCTTGTTAAATGCCCTCGCCTTCCGCTCGGGCATTTGACGCGGGGAGCGGGCCTTTAATAGCCGGTAGAGCCCGCTACGGCGGGTTCTAAGGCTATAATCTTACCTTCTAGAGAAACATCCATAGCAGTCAAGGCAACGTTTTCAGCTAAGTAAAGAAACCTTCCCAGGTAAACGCAATGAGGGACTCCTGATTTTATCAAAAGAGTTTTCTCTGCTTGATGTTTCCTTTTCTCTTCCCCAAGTGTCATATCAGATTTCAGTTTTCATATGAATATGCATAAAAACGTTGCCTTCATTTTTCTTCCTATAAAAACAATGACCAGCCATCTTGTGTAGGTGTGCTATGATGATGTTGACTGTTGTTAGGTCTTGTCCACCAGACAACACAAGCTGTATGGTTGCAAGAGATCTATTGTGCACTTACCAAGAACGTATACACCATAGTTTGCTTACCATCAGTTGGCTTTATTTTCACTCTTATTTGCTTGCTTCTTATTCAATTTCTTTCCTTGTCCCCTCCTGCCAATTTTGTGTTTGGCCAACCCCCGAAGCATTGCTTTTTTTTACCAGTAACAAATATTGTGTATTCAGGTAAAAATAAACATGCAAAAGAATAAAATACAAATGCAACAGTGAATAAAACCAAAATCTAACTACATTAACAATTCATAAAAACGCATAAAATCAGATATGTACAGTATTTTACAAAATGTATAATGTTTAAAATCAAGTTATTAATTATGCACCTTCATTTTTGGAGCAGAAAAACAATGCTTTCTTTTTAATAGCCACAGAGATAATAAAAATTTGGGGACACTAAACAATTGCTTTGCTTGTGTATGATCCAAGTTTCTCATGGCATGTACAAGCTGCCTTGTCCCTAATGTACAGCAGATGAGAACAATCCATTTCTTACTAGGGCAATCATAAGCTTTAAAGAAAAAAAGCAAGTGAGAGACAGTTTTTGTTATTTTCCCCTGTATTGAAATAACTGTTGACCGGCAGATTGTCATATCTGAACTTGGCATACAGTTGCTTGGAGACCTGGCACACTAAATTATCTGTATTCTTTTTTGGTCCAAAAACCTATCAGAGATACTTCCATGCTTGCACCTGGAAATTGCTCTCTTCTACACATAGAACCAGTATCTCTCCTTTTAAACATACTAAGGGGCATATTTATACTCTGTTTGCACTGTTTTTGTGCCATTTTTTTGGCGCAAATTCAGCGCAAACTTTGCTCCATATTTATATTTTGGTGGGTAGACACATCTAGAGCCAAAATTTCAGAGTTAGCGTCATTTTGTGGATGTGCCTTTTGCGACAATGATATGTAAGGTAGGCATTCCCATCCAAAAAATGACGCCAACCCCCTAGCACCATATTTAACTCCTGAAGCAAAAACAAAGCACAAATAAGAAGCGGAGCAAAAAAATTACGTAAACCCCGATTAGCGTCAAATTTTAACCCCTGGGTCAGACCAGGGGTTAAAATGAGGCCCACACACCACTACTTAGGGAAAACTCACAGAAGCAACATTGGCAACCTACACGACAAGATGGAAGTATTACTGCTCCAGCTTGGGACAACCCGCAGTGGACAGCAACCACAGCAGCTCCCTCCACCACCACTGCAGCAACCACAAACACCACCATGGCACCCACAAAGGCAACGCAGAAGGCAGGAGAGGATATTGTGGCAGAGGACAACCATGCTTGGCCTCAGGGAACAAGACATCATCAGAACTTACCATCTCAACCGGGAGTTCATTCTATGCCTGCTGCACCACAATGCGCCGGACATCAACACATTCTAAAGTTACGGTGCATATCAATAGCAGAGTCAGCTGCGTCAATGAAATGAAATGCATGTAGTTAAGCAGAGAAATCCATCAAGCATTAGTCTTTCTGTCATAAGTCAGAATCCTTAACTAACATCAGATTAGCATCAGCATGTTGGGCTTAATGCAAAACAATTTAGTAACACAAATTTGGAAAAAACAACTAACTATGATAGAGTCATAGACAAAAACAGCGCAGTTGGTACATAGAAAGGAAAAGCAAATATGCATAATAATCACATTTCAATTTATACCTATCCTCTGTACGGTCATCAAAGCAGAATCAGTCTTCGTCCTCAGGACATCAGTCAGTCAGCAAGGCATCAGGCTCTCAGACAGGGAATATGAGCAAAGTCATTTGAGCATTAAAGTTAAGCTTGTTTCTAGTAAAGACGCATAAGAAAATAATAATCTTTCAGTCAGAAAATGGGGCAGAATGTCTCTCTCCTAAAATCTGAAGTATTTACCCTCTGTGATGTTGTTATATCAAAGTCACCTAAACTATCCCCTAATTCCCAATTGGTCAGTTAATCATATGTTCACACCCTGTCCAATAAAACTATCATAGCAAATCTATGAATTCTAATATTTCTCCATTCTCATATTGTTGATTGGTTCGTCTTGCGATGTTCTCATCATCCCTCTTGTCAGGTAACAATATTGTTGCAGCTTCCACTCTAGTCAGTGTCTTCATTGTTCTTGCCCTGGGAAAGTCAGTCTCACACACATTACACACAAAATGTTGCATTAGAAAGCACATCATCTCCTAGCAGTCAGTTATCACAAAAAGCTTCTGTTATGAGCACATTTAAACAATACAATAGACATTTCACCGTTTGATTCACTTGGTCAACATTTCTACTAAACGCTAAGAAATACAGCTTTACATGAGGCCTGGCAAAATAGACCAAGACGCTCGCTAAGTTAAGGCCTACAATTAATAAAGCTAAAGCATACTTCATAACCCTTAATATGACATATTACTGCATAAGTCTAATACATATTCAATATTTCATAAGTATTAATCATTGATTAGTACAGTTTGTTAACATTGGTCACCATTCTTCGAGGTCACATTTTCAAATGTGTGCATTATTTTTCTACGTTATTTCATTTTCTACATAAATTCATTATTCACATACATAAACATTCAATAATAATTTTTCATTAAAACAACTGTGCTAGCAATACCACCCATCACAAAGCTGCTAGCTGTCATGCACATGCTGGCATCTGGGTCATTCCAGACAACGGGTGCACTGGTTGCTGGTGTGTCACAGCTGTCTTTCTTGGTCTTCTTGCTGAAGGTCCTAGATGCAACCATCTCCCTGACACCCTGACACATCTGCTTCCCCAATATCCAGCAAATACAGCAGGAGACTAAACAAGGATTTTATCCGATTGGTGGGTTTCCGCATGCGCTGGGTTCAATGGACTGCACCCATGTCCGATTGTCTCACCTGCAGAAACAGAACATATACAGGAACCGGAAACATACGCTTTCCATAAATGTGCAGGCCATAGTGGACCACCGTTGGCTATTTACGAACATTTTAGCCAACTATCCTGGTAGGGTCCATGATGCCTTCATATTCTGGCACTCCAGGATCAACAAACGTTTCCAGGATGGCCAATACGGCAAAGGCCTACACGTGGGAAAGTCAACAAACCTAGCAATATACACACAACACACCAACCCTGTAGGACACAAAAGGAATACACCACACCAAAAACACATGGCCAGGGTAATACAGATGTGCAGGTAATAACAAATATGCACCATGCTGTAGTACAGCACAATCAGTGCACATCACAAACACATACACCCACATGTACTTTACACACCCACAACTTGACAGGAATACCTCTTTAAGGACAGGTGAACTATGTCCCCCTTTGCTAAGAGAAGATGCCCACAAACCACTACAAGTGCCTACAGGTTGGCTACTAAATACATTTCACACACACATTACACCAAACAAAGAATAGCTCAGCACTGTCAATGGCATACACCATGGTCATGTAAAGAAAGTCACACATAGGCACAGCCCCACCTAAAACATGCTGTGCAAGTCTCTGGCAGAACATACATCAACTGGCAGAACATACATCAATTGCCAGACATAATACCAACTACATCTCATCTACACATACGTGACATACCTGTAGTGTGCACATACATCTGCCTGATGCATTGGGTCACACACATAGGAATACCAAATTACTGGCCATTATATATCATGTGCCAGATTCATGAGAAATGGTGCCACACCTACTCTAGTGCCACCTCACATGCTCCACTTACTGTCCCCCCTAACACCATCACGTCTCTACCGTAGACAATAAATGGTCCACCATGGGGCAGAGTCACTGTAAAACATTAAAGATCATGGATGCCCTAGTGGGACCCTGTCGGAGTATAGAGGACATTACTGACCTTACATGCTCTGTACTAAGGGACACATTTGGAAATTAACTGTGCCCCATCCCATAGCCTGCACTGTGCATGTGTTGACAATATAAATACTGATTCATGTATTGGAAGCTAGGAAAAATACCTGTAGCAATGTTGACTATCCTAAAACAATGGGATACACACCTTGTACACTTGATGGCTGGCACAACCATCATCTGCCAGTCAAGATCACTCAGGGCCATATTTAAGAGCCCCGAGTGCCACTGTCATGCTTTGTACAGTATTTACAAGGTGGCGTTAGGCCACTCTTTTCTGGCTTCATGCCACCTAGTAAATAGAGCCCCGTCCCACGCAGCACTTTGCGTGGAAGGAGCGTGCAATGTCTGTTGCTGTAGGTGTGCCACAGCAAGACACATAGCATGATGACGCTGCTCCAGATGTAGGTGTTTCCTAAAACCTGTGGCACTGCCAACATCAAACACCACCCAAGGGGTGGCGTTTGCAGGCTGCAATAAGGAAATATACTTTGATTTTTCCTCATATTAATTTGCTACCTATGAATTCTGCTGCACACATAGAAAGAGAAAATTGCCTTTGAAGATAGTTCATGTTTAGGAAGGTGTCCCTTCCTGCACAGATTTAATCTCCCACACAGGGCAGCCATCCTAGCACCCTGGTGCAAAGTTGCCAGCTTTGGAGCACGGCTGCATATTTTGCACCGGCGCAGGGGACAAAAAAGTGTTGCGTTGTAAGCAATTACACACGGTGCATTCCTGCATAGTGAAACTTATGGAGCACAGCGCTGCTAATTTAGGAGCTATGTTGTGCTCTGTAATTTACCCTTTAGTATTGGCCTAAGTGTTGCACTGCATCTGTACCGCAACATGGCAAAATGGCTGTGTTAGCCAGGCTTTGTAGGGCTACTATGTTTTCCCAATATCTGACACCATTGTGGTGTAAGGACGTGTTAGGTTCCCTCTATAAATAGCACACTGCTACAAATATGCACTATGCAACACACAGTACATACATACTGAGCATCATTTCGAAATCCTAATTAGATGTCCCAGGTCCTTGAGCCAATACCCAAGATTGTCATGTCCAACAAAACAGTGCAATAAAATATTAGCACAATGCTAGGAACTCATGCTATACCACAAACATGTCCAATTCACCAATCCAACTAACAACTGCCATGGTATATTCAAAACCTGTTTCAAGCGTTAACAACAAATTTTCTCTCTTACCTTTTCAGCAGATCGGGGTTATGGCATACAGCCGTGGGTCATGACCCTATTTGCTAACCCTCATACAGCAGAAGAGCATGCCTACAATGAGGGACAACGTCAGACACGCAATGTGGTGGAAAATACATTTGGCTTACTCAAATCAAGTTTCTAGTGCCTGGACCTAACAGGAGGCCCCACCACTGTGTGCAAAAGTATTCTCACATGTGCCATCCTGCACAATATTTGTGTGTGAATGAACGTGCCATTGTACAGCCAGGTTGCTTCCCCACCTGAGGAGGAGGAGGAAGATGGTGCTGATGATTTGAAGGGGGAACAGCTCAACACAGCTGCTGGGGTACGTTGGAGGAAACTGTTAGAAATGGGGTCTCTGGTTGGCAGTCAAGGACCCTCACTCTAGTCAGGTTAAGTCACACACAATCCAAATTATCCAGTGCCCACCCTCTGGTAGCTTGGCACTGAGCAGGCTTAACTTAGAAGGCAATGTGTAAAGTATTTGTGCAATAAGTCATGCAACAACACAGTAGATACCACAAAAATACAAAATATAAAATATTTAACTGGTAAGATGCAGGTCAAAACGATTAAGAAGCAATAAGTATATTTTTAAATGTCGCTGTAAAAATGATATTAAGTGTCTTTAGTCTCTTAAAAGCAACAACTGTCTCTTGCAAGCACAAAGTACCTGGTTTGCGTACAAAATCTCCGCAAGGAACCGCAGAGGAGGAGAGGCATGGAAAACAGAGAGTTGTGCGTTGATTCCTCAACAGGTTTAAGGGGCTACTTAAGTGGGTGGCATAAGCAGTGCTGCAGGCCCACTAGTAGCATTTAATCTACAGGACCTGGGCACATATGGTGCAATTTAATAGGGACTTATAAGTAAATTAAATAAGCCCATTGGGTTTGATCCAATGTCATCATGTTTAAGGGAGAGAGCATATGTACTTCAGCACTGGTTAGTAGTGGTAAAGTGGTCCTAAAGCCAGCAAAAACAGTATCCAAAAGTGGAGGGAGGCCAGCAAAAAGTTAAAGGTGACCACCCTAAGGCTGTCATGTCTAACAGAAACATATTGTTGAAAACATTTATACATAAAATCCACAGAAATCCCTAAGTAATTACTGTAAATAAAAAACTTTTTCACCAATTCTGCCTTGGTCTATTCATTCTCCACTACATATACCATAGAAATGTGACACTAACCTCAGGGAGGGGAGCATGTAACAAACACTAAACTGACAAGTATTGTAGCAACATCATATGTGATGCAAGAGATTATACTGCCTTCATCTCACATATCACTTACAGCCTATTTACTGGTATGTGAGAACTGAAGGGCTCAATCCATGGACCACTACATATTTTGTACATTCATGTGGCCAACTTGCAGTTTCATAGCCCATCACACCCAACTACACCATGGCCTAATAAGATGTATGCACGGGGCCCACACATAAGGTAAGGGATGTCAAGAAATTGATCTTAAGTAATGTTGGAACTGAACACTGTCACAACTCAGTGTGATAGTTGCAGTGGCTGCATGGAACATGTGTGACAAGGGGGGGATATCATAGGTAACTATGGTCATCATGATTTGCCCAGGGATAGTAACCAATGGTAGAATTAGAGCCTGCACAGTCAATTCATGGGATAATGTCCTGCCACTGCCATGGGCACAACCTTGACACAGGGTAAACTTGACCTCACTTATTGCACACACACGTCCGTGGAATGCACATTGGTTTGGATGGCAAATAATGCAGCTAGGGTTGCAGATTCCCTTACAAATACAACAACTTTTGACAAGAGCAATGTGTTAATTCCACAATGTGTGATCAAAGCATTGTCTGGGTATAATGTAGGCAGTATGTTACACTCACTATGTACTAAAGATGTACACTTGTCAGACAAATCTGCTGTCTTCTCACATGTCTCCAGAAAATACATATTTAGATACGAAGACAGATGTGTGGTTGTATCTCCTAGGTAGCAACAGCTAGCCTATCATCAACAATGCCTGACCTGTGTTTGTAGCTTTAAATAGTATGCTCTGTATGACAGTATCACACATCACATAGCAAAACACAAAACTCATTCTCATTCACAATACAGAACAATTGCATGGTACTAACTGTAATAATGTATCCAATACATGTTTTGGACTCCAACATCACAATCTGGTGTGGGTGCGTTACTATGTGTTGTATAGTCCAGTGCTATCAGATACCCAATATCACACTGAATCTGAGTACACCTAGACATGTAGGTAGGTTTTATTCAAAAGATAAAGACAGCACTGAGATAATTGCTAACCTCTACAGCATTCAGTCATGGTAGAAATTAGCTAGGTTATGGGATGGCGGTAGAATTGCATAACCATGTTACACGGAGGGTATGGATGGACAGCTCAGAGATACCCACTGATAGTTCTAAATAGAACGCACCATGTCACCCAGAGATTACACAAGTGCTGTGCCATAAGTTATGATATGTGTGCATAGCACTCATTACATCTCACTAATACCACCAATGGTACGGGACCTAACAAGTTGCCAGTAGTAGGAAGAGGCTAGATCCCAACATTACCCAAGTCATATGTTGGATTCCGTTCCTATATCACCACACAATGTCATTGTAGAAGATGCGTACAAAGTGGTAGCTGCCACATATCTGGGATTGATGAACGACAGAATATATATCTTAACAGTAATGCCAGAAAAAAGAGGATAATGAACAGACATACTCCAAAACAGACAGTGCAACACACCAATGCCAACAGGTCTATTCTTCACATGTGTATATTGAGGCTTGCGAGGTACGTACATGACCCAGGCATCTTTGGCACTAGCATAAGATGGTATTTGGCCTTGACCTGGCACCATGACAGGAGCCTGTCAGATTCAACACTATCTGTACCTTGCCATTAGTTGATTGTTGAAATCACTACAGTTATTCAGTCCCTAAACATGCTGCACATGGAAACAGATAATGAGTTCTATGATTGAGACATGTCCTACATGTGCAAGCAGCCGAGCTCTGTACCTGAGAGGGTGAGGCCTGACATCAAGTGCCACCTAGCAAAGCATTGCATCCTGGCCTGTATGACCACATTTGTGCATGTGTATATCTACTGGGGAGTCTGCATAGGCTGCTGAGTTCCAATCATTAATGGCCGAAATCCCAGCTCTATTAAGCCACATAACACTGCCCTGACTACACCAACATATGACATTGTCAGGTGCCTGATGTATCTGCACAAGGGGAAAGAACAAAGTGGAGCTTCCAATTCAAACATGTGTTTATGTTGCCATACATACTTACACAGTGATGATGAAGAGTAGGCCTGCAATCTATGCCACACTGCAACACTGGTACACTGTGGTACAGCAGAGTATGTGACAGTAATGACAAGCATGAACTAGACAAATCTGAGTGTCCATTTGGAGGCTGGCACACATATACAACATATTTCAGCACACATTTACCACCAACATGGCCCTGTGATAGTAACGTGCCTGGATTCAGTACAAAAAACAACCTAGCACTACAATAATGGTATAGGTAGCACAAAACCTGTGACATTTACAAATTATCTTCACAGTTTTCTGACATACTGAAATTTAGGTGCCAGTGATGTGACTGCATATGCAATAGTGAAATGCCAACTTCTGTTCATGCTAGAAGACTGTAATGTGACCTTGAACATCCGCTTAACACACCAATCTCGTAATGTGTTACTAAAATGCACTGACACTTGTTTCTACACACACATGGCATATAACATATTTCACTAACACAGGTGAACATGACGTCACCAGCAACTGAGCTGCATAAACAACCATATGTAACAAGTGTACCTGAGCAACAAGACGAAACACCCAATTACAAACCACAGAGTCAACACACAATGACACGTAATTTGTCTGGGGAAATGTAATGTCAAAACAGTCCAAGTACACTGCATACTCTGAGTCCAAATTGTAATGGGTGACACATGCCTGAGAATGTGTTGGAGTCAGGCCATCTAATATCATCAGTTATAGGTATGTCTAAACACTATTGTCACAGAGATAACTATGTAGTCCACCTACACATTCGGATTCATACACATATGTTCACACTGAGCACACATGCCAAAATATATGTGGACACACTGTAGGTACACATACATATATGTCCAAAGTAAGAGTGATTTCATGCAGCCAACTCTGAAATACACTTATTGGTAGAACCTACCAATCTCACCCTTACCACATTGTTAAAAGGACTTCCACACATAGCCATACCCCTTATACCACATTGCAGCTCCGCCCATGTAATATGTTTAGTGAATCAGGGTGCACTCAAAGACACTGCAAAAAAACACGCAAACAAGAAATGAAGCTAAAAATATGGATCAAATGCATCAAAACCATCCACCAACATGAAATGTCACATGGTCCATTAGGGAGAATTCAACGTTCACACTCCTCTTAATGCACCCTTGTGAGAAATCGACACCTAACCGTCTTGCACTGTTATTTTGCATGCATACGCATAAACCATACAAGTCCTATCACCAAAAAGACGCCTAGCCCCAGAAACTCAATCGGACATCCACAGGCTTTTTGATTCCTGGACCTGATGGAATCGCTGCTTTACCATCATGCGTAAATAAAAACAACGCATTGGCGTCATGTGTCTATAAAAACAACGCATAAGCTCAATGCATCAAATAAAAAGACGCATGACTGAAAAACATGATGCACACGCCCAAGAAGCGATGTAACAGGAAATCCTGTCTACAAGCATGGGACAGTGAGTGTAGTTTCACTTTTTCTTTACAGTCTGTTCTCCTGTGACTGTGTGTGGATGTGTTTCTGAGCTGGTAGTGGATTGTTGGAATGTTTTGGCAATTTTGTAGTGTCCATTGTGCTGTGTCCTGTGTTTTTTTGTGTAGAATTTGTCAAATAACTTGTATTTTGTGTAGTGATTTACAGTTTTGTCACTGTGTTGTAGTGTGCCTCTCTGGGGTAGCAAAGTCGTTGGGTTTAGTTAGTTTGTTTAAGTTTCCTTCTTATTTGTATTTTTTATTTTTGGTGAACTCCATTCACCAGTTGCTATGGCCCACAAAGGGAGGATGAGCAGGATGTCTGCAGATGAGCTGAGGGGGTGTGTATGGCTTGTGGCCCAGTACCTCCCAGTGATGCTGCAAACGTGTGTCCAGGTGATTTACGGGTACCTGACGGAGGCCAGGTGGCTGAGGCAGCTGCGGTGGGGCAAGGTGCTCCACTACCTGAGGTGCATATACCACCCGACGGAATGACCAGCAGATCAAGCATCGCTGGGCGGATCTGGTGTCAAGGGAGCAGGATCTCCTGGATCATTTTGGGATAGAGATTGGCAGAACTGTTGGTAAGTCTCCCATTGGCATACAATTGACTGTTTATTGCTTTTGAATGACAGTAGCAGATAAGTTGGAGTGCTGCATGCAATGCTTGTGAACTGATTATATGCAACCGGTATGAAGAGTCTCTGCGCTAGTTCAGGCCTGGAGTTCACTTGTCCAACAATTAAGCCAATGTAAGTCATGTTTGATGAATCCTGCACAACCATCACGAAGGCATACATTTTAGAGCCCATAGCACCACTTTTGCACCAGCATTGTGTTATGTATTAAACCCTAAGGCAGCGCTGCCATACCATTTTTCCCAGCATTGTGTTAACAATGATTCAATGAGAGAACTTTCCAACATTAGTCACAACATTTTTAACATATGATCTTTGCAGTCATTTAAAAGAGCCTCACTTCACTAACAAAGCGCCTCTGGGTGCCTTGCAAGACTAGCGTAAATACTGTTGATGCAAGTCCTGCAAAGCGCCAGAGTAGTGTCAGATATTTGTAGTACATCTCCCCTAACACCATGGTGAGCTGTTTTGTAAAGATGGCTCACACATGGTGGTGTTAGGAGTGTGCTAAGGGACCCACTTAATGTGGGGCAGCACTAGATGCTGCACCACTTCACAGAAATATGCCCCAGAGTGTTGTGGTGCATGCATAGTGTACCTCTGTAATGAGGAGCTACTCATGACGCCTTCACCATGCAACAGGCATGAAAGGGTGTTCCAAGTCAGAATAGGGAGCACAAAGTGAATTACTCAGAGTCAATTAATTAAACCATATGTATAATTGCCATCACATCTGTACGTCAGCTGAGAGAAGGTATGATCTGTGGGCATATATATATGTCTGAGAAGGAACCCTGTGTACTCAGTTGAAGTTGCCGTGCTCTGTTGGAGCTCCTGCGGAGTGTATCTATTAGCCTTCACATGAACTGACGTTGTAGGAAGACACCAGCATCATATCTAACTATGCACAGACAGAGTAAGTGGTGCACTGAGGCCCACATGGACAGTATAGCTGCAATTGGTGCAGCACCACTGTAGTCCTATAGGCCCCTTTGTGTCATTAGGCAAGGCCATGTAAGGGAGCTTGAACATGAATTGGTAAGAGACTACTGGCAGTTCCATGTTCCAGTTCATTGTCTATCACAGACAGCCTGTACCGCCCCCATAACCACACACATGTGCAGAGTCTGTTCCACTGGCCCACAGCTCCTCACTGACAATATGGGGCTGCACTGCACCAGCTCCATCTCTGCCACATCAATCACTAACCTGCAACACCAGATGCATCCTCTGACCACAGAGCAAGTGTGGCTGTGTTGAGCACTATTTCTGTGCCCATATACTAACCCTTCACTGGATTAACAATGGTGTACAATGGCAACAATGGCAGGCCACCCATTATTTGCAGTACATCCATGTTTCAATTCAGTCAATGTGCAGGTAGGTAAATCAACTTCACATGAGTCCACTGCCATAACAATTTATAAATTGTGTCTGCACTGTGATGGCACACACATTTAACTTTGTTCATTGAAGGATGTATAAGGCCAATCCTCAAAACCTTGCAGTACCCACACAATCCCATGATAATAGTTTGTCTGTGAGCTTTCATAATGATATAGATGTATACTACATCTGTTACAGGCAGAAATGCTATGGGTGTGACAATGGTCCTGTCACTGCAACAACCGTAGCATGCCCCTCAGATGGAATGTACATGATCAAACAGTCCCATATGGTAATGGAGATGTTGTGCTAACAGACAGCTGCATGACAATGCCATATATAAATGGTGCAGAGTGAAGCACCACAGGAGTCTCTGGCACAGTGATTGTTTTTAGATGCGTGGCTCTATCTCATCTGATTGTATGTGTGATCGAGTGATCGTAGTGGTTTGTCTGTTGCTCTAATCTCCCACTAGGATGACTAGCTCACTCCGCTTAACAAGTTTACGCTGAACTTTGCTGTCCATTTGCAGAAGCTTTGCATTTACACTAAGCAATGTTTACCATTCATGTCTTACAGGTGGACCAGCCCACTACACAATTGGAGAGGTGGCACGGTTTGAAGACCCGATGCATCCAGTAAGTGTAAAAATGTGTGTCCTGTTAGGTAATCCAGGATTTGGTGTGAGTCAGTCAGAAGTGTGGAATACAATGCCAGATGATTTAGCCTGCCCAATGAACAGATCTCATAGTAGGCTGGATTGTAACATAATGGGGCATTTTTAAGAGCCCCAAGCACCACCAGAAAGTCACTTCTTGGGAGGCTTGTGGTGCGCAATGGCCAGCACCGTGTATACAAGTTGGTGTCAAGCCACATTTAGGCCCATATTTAACCAAAAATGACGGAGTATGACGCTGTGGCAAAATTGGCATCATTTTCACACTGCAGGGACGCACCGTATTTAATAGTGTACAGTGTACCCCTGTGTTGTCCCCTGCGTTGGTGCTAAATTTACAGCTGAGCCCCAACGCAGCCACACATGTGCCATGGTGCAAAGATGGCTGCCTTGAGAGGGGGATAATTGTTGTGCAAGAGGGACACCCTCCTGCACCAAAACAATCTCCAAATGTGATTTGCTCTTTCTCTGGGTGTTGCAGAGTGTAGCACGCAGAGAAAGTGCAAAAAACAAGGTGAAATAATAAAATTTCTCCTCACTCCACCCTGCTAACGCCACCCCTGGGGTGGGGTTAGCAAAACTTGCACTGACTCAGATTTAAGTAAACTCTAATATCTAGGGAAGCATAAAAAATGCAATGGGTGTTGCTATGGCACGCCCACAGCAACATCCATTGCATTTTTGGCGCTGTCCCAGATTTACACATTTTCTTAAACCAGAGGCAGTTCCAAATTCGAAACACACCCCAAGGAGGGGGCCTTAGCAATGCGCAATGAGGAGAAATGCTCTTATGTATCTTCCATTTTGAATGTTTCAATGGGTGATGCATTAGGCAACACACATTTAAATTGTAAAAACGTTTTGAAAATTACTTTATTGTGTTGGAAGGTGTCCCTTCATGCACAAAAACAATCTTCCTCTCAACACAGCCATCTTTGCACCATGGGGCAAGGGTCTCTGGATTGAAGTATGTAAGCAAAATGTGTCCAGGCATAGGTGACAACACAGGGGTGCACCAGTTTTTATTGAATTTGGTGCATCCCTGTGTTATTATAAAGGTGGAGGACTGGGCTGCCAATTTTTCCCAAGCATGGTGCGCTGTCTTTTTCACTTCATATATGTTCCACTTTTGTAGAATGTGATTGGCTTGCATGCAGGTCAAGGTCCAACGTGTGCTGGCATGGAACTGTGTGTAAAAGGAATAGTAATGGCAGACCACATATTCATGGGTGTCTACACGTGGACACATGAATGCAGATGTAATTAACCTTTGAATACCAGCTTTCAAGTTAGCAGCCCCCCTATCACATGGTCCACTCTTGACTCCATGAAGATTGCTCAGGCCTTGGTGTATGACCAGGACTGTTGAGATAATGGATAGCATGGTCATCCCCCCTTAGGCTCAGGGAGAGAGGAATACCAAACTTGTAGAAAGACGTGATGCTCGCAGTGTAGGTGACAGTTATGTTGATCAGACTTTAATTTGTTCCTATCAGCTCTGACCCCTTTTGGTCAACAACGGTTTCCGCTCCTCCCACTGACATGTACAAGATACTGGTGATGTATGGTTGGAAATGGACACAGATGAGGAGGAATTTTGTCTTTTCTGGAATGTGTGTTGGAGTGTATGTGTAATTAGTTGTAGCAGTGTAAATTAGTAATCTGTACAGACTCCACCCAATGATGGTTGCTTATCCTCATATTACAGCTGCTAACATGATACATGAGGAGAGGCACCAGTTTTACAAGAGGGCAGTACGTTACCGCCACATCCTGCAAGTGGAGTCTGGATACCACCGTATGGCTCGCTGCTTCTGGTCAGAGAAAGCTTCTGAGGAATGGCGGGCATTCCCACATGGGGACCCCACACAGCCTCCAAAGGATAAGCAAGGAGCAAGCTCCTCAACAATGCAAGGGTGGACATCTGGCCCCACTCCAACCACATCGGCTGCACCGGTCGCCACAATTGGTTACACCACCTGCAGGCGCATCATCACAGTTGCTACAGGACCTGTGTAGGGGCGTTGGAGGGGGAATCAGCAACAAACCACAAAATGTTGCAGTTTATTAAGAAACAAATTAAGAAGGCCAAACTATAAACTTAAACTGTTACTTGACTTACTCCCAGTTCATTCCCCTCCCTTTTGAAGTTGACATATATTTTAGTGTGGGTTTCAGATAGTTAGTGTTAGGTTAGTGTAGGTTAGTAGATTAGTTAGGATAAGTGTAGTTGGGGTGGGTTTTTTCTTCTAATGTTTTTATTGGTGGGTGGTAGGGTGGTGGGTCATTTTGGGCTATATATGTGTTTTAAGAATATATATATATATATATATATATATATATATAAATAAAATATATATATTTGTTTAGGATTAGTTAGTACATGTGTAGTTTTAGTAATTGTTGCCCTACTTGTGTTTTGTTTCTTAAGGGGATTGGGGGGCAATGTTTAGAATGTGATGTTTAATGTAAGTTAAGCTTAGCATGGGTTAGATAACGTTAGTTGTTGGATAAGTATAGTTAGTATAGGTTAGTTTAGAACAGGGTAGGTTTTAGTTGTGTTTAGATTTCTTGTATTTAAAATCAACATGTTTGCGTTCTTCCATGCAAATTTTGTAATTTGCTTGAGTCCCACGGTCTTCCCATGAGTGCAATGGGCAAATTGGGAGTTGGCCTAGGGAATCCGCCCTGCCTTCAAATCTCTCTTTTAACATGTGTTTCACCTATTGACAATGAAGCTGTCACATTGGCTGCAACATCACATCAACTAGTCCGTGCATCTGCCATGCAGCATAACCACCACTCATTATGTCTGTGCATGGTTTCTCTTGGACAGGTAAGTCTGGCTGTCATTATGGGGGTCCTGTTTTTACAGTGTTGTAAACTGTGACAGATCTGACATCAGCCCTAAATGGAACTCTATCCTGCAACATAGACCGGTGCCCATCACTGATAAGGTTACCTACTGCTGTACCACACCAATGAGTTATTCTGGTACTCCCAGTTGGCTACATTGCCTTTTACTTCATTTTCTGCCTGACTAAAATCTATATGTATCCATCAGTTTAAAAGAAGTCTACATCATACACCTTTGTCATGTTCGGATCCTTGTGTGTAGCTTTGTGCCCTTCACAGTTCTGCACTCATGTACTAATCTTCTGTAGTCATTGATATGGATTCACACAATGCTATCATTTAGCTGAGTAGATGGATCACAGAAAACGTTGAAACGGAAAATGTGTACAAGGTGTTTATTTTCAGGTGAAAGTGTCTAAGTGAAATATCAACAATAACCAGGTCTGAAACCCCATTGTGAATAGCATTTTTTTTTACACAGAGTCCAGGGTTGAGGGACATGTCATGAGACATGCTTCAGAGTAGTGTTGATAAGTGTGAAGGAACAAAAATTGCCAATTGGTAAGTGAGAGACAATGACAGTCCATAGCAGACAGGTCAATCCTTGAAACTAGAGGTGGTGTCTGGGGGGATACCAGGACATCCTGGAGAGTCTGTTGGCTGATGGTTGTCAGCTGGTCATCCAGGTCATCAGATAACTCCAGGACAGGCAGATCAGCAGGAGAGCCATCATCCTCTGCAATGCAATGGTGTAAAATCAATCTTTCTATGTTGTGGCAGTTGACATGGCACGTCATTGAATTGCTATTGGAGGCTCAGTGACAACTTACAGCCCAAACATTGTTCTTGTACATTATAGGTCCAATGTATCATCCCTTTGCCCCACCTGTGTGTCATGGAAAGGGAAGCTCAGTAGGTGCAATAGGCTGTGTCATATTTACAAGGTGTGATGTATTCCCTTATGGCAGCTAGACACCACCTTGCTATTGTGGCCCCTTCCCATGCATCAATTTACATGGTAGGGCCTTGAAATGGTTGTTGCGGTTGTCAAGCCACACCAGCAAATGTTGCATTTTGCCCCAGTCGCAGTTTTATGTGTTTTCATACACCAGAGGCGGCACCAAAACATTACACCACCCAGGGATGGCATTACCAAGGTGCTGTGATGTAGTTTACTTTGATTGCTCCTCATGTTAATGTATGTGTATGTGTGCTGCATTCCACAGCACACATGGGCCTAGCAGATTGCCATTTCAGTTTCTGGTAATGCTAGATCGTGCTCCTCCTACACATCTATGGTCTCCCCCTCAATGCAGCCAAACTTGTACAATGGTGCAAGGGATGCAGTATTGTGGGAGTGCAGCTAATTTACCACTGGCACAGGGGTGGCCCCAGGGATGGCCGGCACAAGTATCATTTATTGATGTGAACAGCATATTGTACATGACACTTTCTGATGCCACTAAATTATGGACACAGCCATTTGACTTATTGTCAACTTTGATCAGGGCCTCTAGCTAGTGTTGATGGTGATATTGCAGCTGGTTGTACTAGTGCATACCCTCATTACAAGTCTGGCAGTCCTATGACCACCAGACCACCAGACTGCCATTGGCAATATGACCACCGCCAACAGCAAAAGTGGAAGTGGCACATTTTGACCATAGGGAAAGCCCCATGGGCCAATGGGCTGGCACTGGCAGGTTGCCGGCAGTTTACGGATTGGCAATCCCACCTGTCTTGTGACACCAGCCCAGCATTACGATCAGTGCTACCCTCCAGATTATGTTCCTGCTTTTCCAACAGCCTTTGCATGGCAGTCCGACCACCATTCACAGGTTGGTGGTAATGTGGTGTGGTGTGCCCCTGGGTGCCCCTGCACTGCCCAATGCACCTGGCCTGGGCAGTGGAGGGGCCCCCATGGCCAGGCTATTTGCAGTTTCCAATGCATGATTTGCAGTGACAGTTGCAGGATGTGCTGTCACACCCAATGCATCCTAAGATTGGGGCTGGTTCTATTTGATCCAGCAACAATGTTGTGGTAACTTCCCCACAGGGCTGACATGAGGAGACAGATTTCCACCCACCATACCAGCGTGAAACTCCTACTGCCAACTGCGGCTGTCTTACCAACGCCAGACTTGCCCATGCGCCTTCCCCTGCCCATCAGTGAAATAATGTGCACCATGATGTTCACAGACATACACCATATGTTGTGTTTGTGTGATTGTTTCCCCATTCCTTTGTGGACCACATGGTTGTGTCAGAGTTGTTGTGGGTTCAGCCTATATGTGTTGGGTTCTACAGATTGCAATCTATAGTGCAAATATTCCTCTGGTGGCACAGTTTTGATCAGCATTAATATGTGTGGCTCAACACTGCACCAGGTTAGTTATGCAGGATAGGGTTATGTTTACTGTGATACGGGACCACCCTGCAATTCCCCCAGCAGCTGCACAGATTAGTTCTCCCTGCACCCAGACAGGCATTGCTGCAGCATGATGGAGAATTGACTGCCTTGTGGGGATGTCTTGTTTATGTGCGGGTGGTGTTCCTTCCTGCGCATGTATGAGTAATGTTAGCTAAGGTGCCATTTTAATGTGTGATGTAAGATGCAGCACAAATGTGTTTCGGCAATGGGACATGACAGTAGCGAAGTGTTTCTGCAAGAGACACCACCATGATGTAACCCCAGGAATGGTATTGATTTCCTTGTCTCTGATGTCTCAGTTGTGTGGGTAGGGTAGGTTTGTCTATATGCAAGGGGTGTTGTGATGACACAGCCCATAGGCAGAGTAATTAGACGTGCCTTCCATCCAATGTGCTGCATATGTACATGTTGGTAAATAGCCCTGGTGACTGACGTATGTCTAGGTTGTGTATGTGTTGTGGTGCATGGCACAACCAAGGCGTGTGTACATATATTGCTTATGTTTGAATAGTGCACCTTGTCCTGCTGCACTCCTTCAGCATGCATTTAGTGTGTCCTATGTGCCTCCCCCTTTTGGCATAAGTAAAATTGGCTGTTATTTCCCCCCTGAAACTTACTCAGCATTTGTGGTGGTTGTTGAAAGTCAGCGCTGTCCTGTCCTTGTATTCCTGTGACCAGCTCTTCCGGGATGACAGCTGTAACCATCTCCTCCATCTCATCCAGGTCCTCCTGTGGTGCAGGACTTCCATCTCCAGTTTGCAGTGCTGCCTTTCTGTTCCTGGCCATCTTCCCCTTAGTTCTATGTTTACAATCATGCCAGCGCTTCTTCCACTCAGAGTCAATTTGCTACACCTCTGCCACACTGTTGATTTTGTCCACTATTTGCTGCCATATTGCCTCTCTCTTACCAATTGGCAATTTGGAGGTGACGAATAGCTAGTGTTGGTGCTCCATCACCTCTCTGACAAGGACCTCATGCTCCTGCTCACTGGAACGGCACTTGCGCTTTTTCTTTTCCTTCTCCTGGGACTTCTGAGTATCCTCCTGGCTGAATCCTGGGTGTATGGGGTCACCCTGGGGTCTCTTTTGACCTGCTACTTCCTTCTTCACCTTTGAATTGCACTCTTTCCTGCTTTAGCATATAAAGTTGATGCAAATGCGGTGTAAAAATGGTGCATATCCGTTTGCGGAATATTTATGTGAACTGTGAAGTTTTTCCATCTTTACAAACCACTGGGAAACAGAGGGGATTATTTCAGATTTCCACTTAGCCAAGATTAACGATGTACTCACCAGTGCTACATAAACATCAATTGTCGCTGTGCTAGATCTCAAAAGAATACCAAACATAGCCCCATACATTTCAGGAGTAATGGTATGGCCGAGTCTTCAGCTTAATTAAGCAAAGATGTCTTGCTAAAAGTCCTTGAGGCATCTGCAAGTAACCATGATGTGCAGCCAATCCTCAGTCACCTGTTTGCACCAAAAGCAGCAAGATTCTGACTCTGGATAAAGTTTTGGGATTTTGGTAGGTGTTTAATACAACATCCATCTGCTAAAAAGATTTTAATGCACTTTTGTTGATTTGGGGATCCTGGCATGTCATTTGTCAACCTTGCACTGCGATATCCTAAATTTGTGACATATTCAAAGGTGGCTCACCACCTCTCAATGAATCCTTATGTATCCTGTATGGGTTAGATGACATAGATTTAGTTTTTGTTGAATTGAGCTCCAGGCTTCATTTACTGGACATATAGGTTGCATGGTATTTTGCCGGCACTCACTGTCTTGCCACAGGCAATCCCAGAGATCACCTCATATGTTCCATCCATCGCAAACTCAAGTGGGGTAGAAATTATTACCCTAGTATAAGGCCCCACATTCTTTGAACCACTTTTTCAAACCTGCCTAATAAATAAAGGCCTTTAAGGTGATCTTCCATTACCTGTGGCTGCATGTAATAGTCTACGCTTGACGCAGTTTGCCAACTACCATGTGCAACAACATGTCAAAATGTTTTGTTATCCCCAGTTCTTACTGCCGTAGTTAAATCCTACCACAATATTTTCTCCAGTCTGACCTTGCTGAGGCTGGTCTGACCCAGGCATTAAATAATGGTGCAAAGCAAGCTTTGCACCATTTTTTGCCCCTCCTCCCACCCATGCGTCATTTTAACACAGGGGGATAAATATGGGGCTATGGGGGTAGCACCATTTTTTAAATGGGAACGCCTACCTTGCATCTCATTGACGCAAGGTAGGTGCACGCATCCAAAAAATGGTCCAAACTCCTATATTTTGATGTTAGACATGTCTAACATCAAAATATAAATATGGAGTTAGTTTTTTAAAAAAATATGCAAATTTGGAGCAAACACAGTTTAAATATGCATCATAGTGCTCTGTGTTGCTCTCTCCCTCGTGTGCCTCTCTAAGAAAATACTTTCCATGATCTGAGTTGATCTTCTCTCACGTGCTTTAGACCTGTAAGGTCTTCCCTCCCCTGTGCTCAGTGTTGCTCTACCCATCCTGTCCTTCCCCCCTCCTGGAAAGCACTCCTAAAGTCAATATTACTCCATCCCTCATGTGCTTCCCCCTTTCAACGCCCGACTGTAAACAGCAGTCGCAAAGTCAATGGGTCGAAAAGGAAATAACTAGTGGCTTTGTCTATATCTGTTTTCTCAGTGCAAAAGCTGCATTAGGTTACTTCTGCTGTGAACTTCTAGAATTCACCTCTGTATGTAGATCGCCTTTAGCAGTCATTGCATTTTTGGTTACACAATAGGGACTACTGTATTGTAAAGAAGAGGCCATTGTGCCTAACTATTTTCATTCTCTGGCCTCAGAAGATAATTGGGGCTTCTCTGGAAAAATGTGGACCCCAGTTTTTTTAAGGGGTCGGCAACAGTCTAGCGACATCAGCTAGTAAACAGCTTTCCGGGTCCCAGAGGTGTAGGACAAAGCAAGAGCAAATATCTCCAATCAGAAACTTTACAGTGCAGAGGCAAGGAAGTATTCTGTGACCTTCTGTTGAAGTATACCCTCTGTACGGTGTCGGTTAAGCATCACACTTTAAAGGGTAACAGTCAGCATTGAGTTTTAGGGATAGGCAGGTTTTAAATATACCTGTGTAGTTGGACAAATCCAGAATTGTTTGCTCTTCATGAAAAAAGTATAAAGTTTCCTGCATTTCCCTGAGGCTCACCTGGTCTAACATTCACCCAGTTCTGCAGCCGGGTATCCGTCCTAACTTACAAGTGACATCTAACTCTAAGGATATGTTGTTTAACTGATTGTCCCCTGAGAAGCAGCAGGGAAACACTATGGCCACTGCTCAGTCATGCCATCTCAATTACCCACTGCTTAATTTGAGCCGGTGGTTGCAGGTGCACCCACTGACACTCTCTTTTGGGGAATGGCACTTACTATAACTCAAGCTGGAGACCAAGAGGGAGAAAAACACATATGGGAGAAAAAAGGGAGGGAAAAGAAGGCAAGACTAAAAATAGTGATTAAGGGACAATGCAAGGATGGAAAGAAGCCTGCAAGAGTGTGATAAAGAGACAGGGAGTGTCTGCTGGTGGCTTAAAGAGGGATGAGGTGAAATCAAGGCAATGCAGTCTTGGTAGTTGGCATCCTCGCCTTCAATAGCACAGGCGGCAAGCTTCTGCGCAAAAATTTGGACCCTGATAGTAGGCCCAGATTTGCTAACATTTTGCAATGGAATTACTCAATGAAAAATGTGTTTCTGGTATTACTATGTCATGCAAAACCCCTTTTGCATGGCTTAGTAAAACAAAAGTGATGCCAGACGCAACACAGCGCATAGCACTTCCTTGCACTATTTGGCATTGGGGAGGCATTCATGGGTGGAACCTGGGCATTCCCACGCATCACCCATGGATTTTGACACAAACCAAGATTTACTAAGTGTAGTAGACCTGGGTTTCCTTCAAAATGTTGTACCAACTCAAGGCTGGTGTAACAAGAAGAAATAGGGCCAGATGTATGAAACTTTTTTGCACTCGCAAACGGTGCGAATCGCAAAAATCGGCTATTTGCGAGTGCAAAAAAGTGGTCTGAGATGCATGAAAGGCATTCGCAGACCAAAAATAAAAAATAAAAAAAAATTAGATTTTTTGCTTTGCGACCTGGTTTTGCGAGTCGCAATTTGCGATTCAGTTTTTCCAGTAGGAAATTGCGAGGCACAAATTGAGAGTCACAAAATCCAAGTCGCAAAGAGATGCATCAAAAAATCGAGAATGGCATTTTGCACATGTAAAATACCACTAACTGAAACCAGGTGGTAACCAGGTGCAACCTATATAAAGAGGCCCAGAATGCCTCAGACTCTTTTCCACAATGGCTGCACTCTACGTCATGGCGAGGAGGATGAGGATCTTGGCAGGTTTGAGGAGAGGGAGGAGGAGACAGGAGCGCATTTTCAAACTGCGCATTACACTTTTTAACCTGACAGAGGAGGAAATATATGAGAGGTGTAGGTTGAACTCAACCATGATACTTGATCTGATAGCTGAGCTACAACCCATACTGCAGCGCAGAACACTAAGGACTCACAGCATACCCACCCATGTGCAGGTATTATGCTCCCTCCACCTACTCGCCTCAGGGAGCTATCAAGTGGTCATAGCAGCAGCTGGAGGGGTCTCACGGAGTACCCTCTCCAGATTTTCCAGTGCATTTATCAACGCCATGCTGAGCAAACTACACCAGTACATCAGATTCCCCCACACCCCACGGGAAATACAGCAGACAAAAATAGATTTTTACCAGATAGCACAGTTCCCCCACGTCCTAGGTGCCATTGATGGTACACATGTGGCAATCTGTCCACCATCCTCCACAGAGTATGTGTACCGCAACCGGAAATACCAACATTCAGTAAATATACAGGTGATATGCAATGCCTCCTACATCATTACTGATCTTGTGGCCAGGTACCCACGGAGCACACATGATTCGTACATCTTTCGCCACAGCGGGATTCACACAAGACTGCTAGCTGGGGAGTTTGGTGAAGGATATCTACTAGGTATTGTCAGTCTATACAATGGCGCATTGATGGCATGCTGATGTCAGATGGCCCACTTCTTATCGTACCCTCTGTCCCTTCCAGGAGACAGTGCCTATGCAGTGTGCACCTACATGATGACGCCCTACCTCAATCCTGCAACACCTGCTGAACGGAGATACAATGCAGCACACAGGGCAACACGCAATGTGGTGGAGCGCACATTTGGACTGCTGAAGAGTCGCTTCCGGTGCCTCCACAAAAGTGGAGGGGCACTACAGTACAGTCCAGAGACGACATGTAGAATAGTGGCTACTTGTGCTATCGTGCACAATATAGCTACCACCAGGGGCATACCTGTAGACATATGTGATACTGAATCTGATGAGGATGATGATCCCATACCACCCCTACATCCAGCAGACTGGACCAGTGCAGCAGAGGGAAGGCAAAGGCGTGCCGACATCACACACAACCATTTCAGACGTGATTATAAATTACACAAATCCTCTAACAACTGTACCTGTAGTGAAATACATTTATTACCTTAAGTCAGGTAATGTTCGTGTGTGGAATAACAAAAAAAAGGTTAAGTGATAAAGTCAAAACAATGAAGGACCTGAGTAATGCACTATTACTTCATAGTGAAAACATAAGTCCACTGGCAGCTACAGCAATTTTTTGCGGCCACGCACACCACTCGGGTGCCCAGTCACCTCACTGGCACCTCTATTGTCTGCGTCAGTGACAGTGCTGTGCCTGGCAGTGCGCCGTCTGGTGTCCAATGCTGGTACAGCTACACTGCTGAGGCTGGAACTGCCCTCAGTGTCCCCCAGTGCAAGCTCACTCGGTGTGGCTGACCTCGGTCCTATTATGTGGTCGATCACATTGGTGATCTGCACCAGTCCATTCACAACATCCCTGCTGCTGTGTGCTGCCTCCACTTGCGCAGCCACTACACGACGGGCAATCAGTGCAGTTGCATTTGCCACCCTGTTAGAAGAACAACAGAAGCTGCCAAATATGTTCCTAAATCTGCGCTCCTGTCTGCGCTGGCTCACCCTCTCATGGCGCAGCTCCTGGCAGAGTTCACGGACAGCACTTGTGAGGTCTCTGGTGTCCTGTGATGCCTGCACCTGTCCCTCACGCAGCTGTTCTATGTTGGCATTGAGGGACTCAAGTTGGCAATGCAGGCCCACCATGTTGCTGTTATGTTTGCGCAAATTCTTTTCTAATCCCAGGATCCTCTTGTTTTGTAGGCCCTTCTGCTGCAACGTAGCAGCTTCTAGCCCACCACATAAGGAGGGACCCTCACCTGCCTCATGCTGCTGTGCCCCGGAATTTGTCGCCATCCTGTGGGGTGCTGTGGTCTGCGGACACCTGACCTCCTGCTTCTGGCTGCGCCTGCCTGTTGGTGAAGGGGGAATTGGCCCTTCCTGCTGCTCACCTGAGTCGTTGCTGAGCTCTGGCAGTGGCAGTGCCATGGGCCTGCGCCGGACAGGCGCAATGGTGAGAGACCCACTGGTGTTGGTATTGGAGGCCGGATGGGTGTCAGTCTCGCCTACCTGTGCTGATGCTGTGGCTGCTGGGCCTGGCCCACCTGCAACAACAATATGCAGCATGTCAGTTATGTTTGTTACATTTACGGTCAGACAATGGTAATAAAGGTACAGGTACTTCTCTACACTGTGTTGTGTGTGTTGTGTTCCTCTGGGTGTCACTCTACTTAATTACATTGTATGTGCTACTTTCAGCTCTGGGTTGTGGACTGCCACTCCCATAATGCATTGTTGTGCTGCTTCTAAGATGTGGACTGGACTACTTCTCACAATGTTTGACATTACTGGCTAATTCCTAAGGGGCTATTGTGCACAAATTGGTTACAAATCAATATTGCACTTACCTTGGCTGGTACTTGGTGTGACGGAGCTGACTATCTCTGTGACCCCTGTCACAGCATCAGGGAGGAGTGTGGACTCGACTAGGTCCTCTAATGGGGTGGATGGTGCCTCTGTGGGTGGACCGCCTCCTGTGCCCCTGTCCTCCTGCAGTCTCCTGCCCACCTTCTCCTTCGCACAGGACCGCAGGTCATACCACCTCTTCTTAATTTCTTCTCCGGAGCGCTGTGCCACTCCAATTGCACAGCTTTTGTTTAGATATCCGCCCATAGTCTCCTTTTCTCACTCTCAGGCACCTGGAGTGAGCTTTTTCCAAAAAGGCGGCCATGGCTTCTGACCACCTCCACTGTCAGCACCTCAAGCTCCTGCTCGCTGAATTTTAGCTTGCGCTTTCTTTCTCCCTTGTCCTGTGTTTGGGCTGAGGTGTCCATCCTTTCTCAGGTGTGCTGCCTCCTTCAGATTGCTGCTCTGTGTGGCTGGGCTGCTCTCTCTCAGGATGCTGGTTTGGGTGTGGCACCTGAAACTGCCTGGGATGACTCATTTCCTGCTGGTGATGTCATCAGGCTCCTCCAGGTGTTCTTTCTCGCAATTTGTGATTTTTTACCAAATCGCAAAAAATCGCAATTTGCGGAAATGCAAATTGCGATTCGGTAAATGGGCCTCGCAAACCACAAATAGCGATTTTTAAGAAATCGCTAATTCCGAATCGCAATTTTGTTACATGGCCAATTGCGACTCGGAAATAGCGATTTCTTAAAAATCGCTATTTGCGATTCGCAAAGCCATTTTTTCATACATATGGCCCATAGTTTTTTTCTTGCTACTTCCACTTTCAACATGTCCTGCATTATGCAGCACATGCAAAAACAATCTAATGATTGGTGTGTGCGCAAAGGTATCCCTTCCTGCACAAAACAATTATGCCAATAAGCATTATAGTGATAAGCAGCACACAGTGCACCAGCGCTGGAAGAGAGCAGAAGTGCACCATCTCTTAGAAATAGGGCACATTTCTGTTCCCTCCTTCTCATGCAAAGCAGCACAACAAGTTGGCTTGCTATATTGCTTTGCATGAAAGAACAGTTAATCTTTCCGTTATTCTTTTACAAATCAAGCACTGCAATTCCTTGCTTTCTGAAGTCTAGGCATCGGACTAGGAAAGGAGACTGAGTACAGTATCAATGCCCAAAAAATGTAAGCTGCTGTTGTTGCTGGTCCTGCATAGCTGTGGGGATGTCCTTACTACGTCACAGGGCTCTTATAGCCCCAAGTTGTGACAGTTGTGTGATTCACAAAACTAGTGCAGTTAAAAACAAAAGTCTGAATGCCTGAAGTAGTGTGGTCCTTGTCTTCAGCCACCTATGATGGTTACTTTCGCCTTTTTTCATTAGTCTCAAGGAGCCTATGGTGGTCATTCCGACCTAGGCGGGCGGCGGTTGCCGCCCGCCCGTCGGAAGCCGCCTGAATACCGCCCCGCGGTCAATAGACCGCGAGGGGTATTCTGACTTTCCCGCTGGGCCGGCGGGCGATCTGATTCAGATCGCCCGCCGGCCCAGCGGGAAAGCGCCTTCCACAAGGAAGCCGGCTCGGAATCGAGCCGGCGGAGTGGAAGGCGTGCGACGGGTGCAGCAGCACCCGTCGCGCTTTTCAGTGTCTGCATCGCAGACACTGAAAAGCCTAGTTGGGCCCTGTTAGGGGGCCCCTGCAGTGCCCATGCCATGGGCATGGGCACTGCAGGGGCCCCCAGGGGCCCCAAGACGCCCGTTCCCGCCGGCCAGGTTCTGGCGGTAAGAACCGCCAGAGCCAGGCCGGCGGGAAGGGGGTCGGAATCCCCATGGCGGCGCAGCATGCTGCGCCGCCATGGAGGATTCCCCAGGGCAGCGGGAAACTGGACGGGAGACCGCCAGTTTTCCCTGTCTGACCGCGGCGTTAGCGCCGCGGTCAGAATGCCCTTAGGGGCACCGCCGGCCTGTCGGCGGTGCTCCCGCGCCCGTTGGCCCTGGCGGATTGTATCCGCCAGGGTCAGAATGAGGGCCTATATGTTCAGCTTTCACTTGTTTCTTGATTTCTAAGTGAAACACCTCAAAGGGTTCCAGAAGATGTGCAGTGTGCAGAATATTTATCAGTAACCATATTGTCGAGA
Organism: Pleurodeles waltl; assembly: GCF_031143425.1. Lineage (NCBI taxonomy): Eukaryota > Metazoa > Chordata > Amphibia > Caudata > Salamandridae > Pleurodeles > Pleurodeles waltl. The sequence goes on from NC_090439.1 coordinate 468,278,621, forward strand.
TGTTTTCTTTATTAAAATTAGAATATTTGCAGCCTTATGCAGAATATTAACACTGAACTGAGTTTACAGCCTCCGCCGCATTCAGTAAAGAGAAAATGCAGGTCCCTGACAAGGTCCCAGGCCTGGTGGATTCTAGCAGAAAATATTGAAACATTTTCATATTTACCGCAAGCATGTAACTCCCATTCATGGTGTATCATCCCTTGTCCTTTACTACAAGGCTGATGTAGTGTACTTGAAGCAGACTAGGCTTACGTTTCTTGAAGACTATTAGCCCTATACCCTTCCTCTGGGTTCGGAACAGGCTTGGGGTAGGTCTTCTTACTTAGAGCAACATTACTAACTCTTGCCTCGCAAAAGAGAACAATGTACTCCTTTGTGACTTACAGTGTGCTGTATTAATACTACTAGTGATGCTAAGTAGACATCCCAAGCCCACCCAACCAGCGTTCACCAATAGACGAGGGCCTTCGATCAGTTGAAGGCCCTCGACTATTGGTTCATCTCAGTGCAATACATGCTTCTTTTAACCTCAGAAAGTTATTTAACAGGGAACCCGGTAAGGAATCAGATTAAGAAAGAGTAACTTAACTCCTTGTCTCAATGGGGCCTTTCCAAATCGACCATATATAGCTAATGGGGGCTCCTGCGGGGCACCACTTACTGCCATGCCATAACTCTTACCTATTTACCGAACAGTAGTAATGAAAACACGTCTTTTGTTGTTTCATGAACACTTCCAGTGCACAGATCAGACCCCCATCGTCATCTCTAGCCTTCCGATTATAGGAGGAGGGGGTTGAGTGATAATTCATCCACAGAGTGCTGTTTAAAAACACAGCTTTCTGTAGATGGGCGTCAGGATTGTGCATGTGAGGTGTGTATTTCAACTATGATCCCCTCACACAGACACCATCCGTTTTATTCAGCAGACATACCAGAGCCCTGCTCAGCTGCTGTTATGGAGCCTCAGAGCTGCCAGCAAAGGAAGCAAGGTAAGTAGAAAATGTTTCTTTGTGCATGTATTTGTGTCTATGTATGTGTTTGTGAGTGCTAGAATGAATGTTATTGGGTGAATTAGCGCTTGAGGATGTTTGAGAGTGTCAATGAGAATAATGTAAAGTGAGAGAAATGAAAGTGAGTGAGAATCTGAGTTTAACAGAGTGTAAATAAGTGAAAGCCAGTGTGAAGGAATGAGTGAAGGGGTTTGAGTTTTTTTGAATGAGAGATTGGAGATTGTTAGAGGGAGTGGAAGTGAGTCTAAGGCGTATCTGTCAATGGTGCAGCAAGTGCAGTTGCACCAGGGGCAGTGGGTGTGAAAGGCTGTGTATGTCAGTGTTTGTAAGTGAGTGAGAACCAGTGCATATCAGTACGTTTGTTTGTGAGTAACAGTGAGTGATGCGGAAGAGAGTGAATGTGAGATGGACTTAGAATGTGTGAGAGAGTGTGAGTGGGTAAGAGTGTGTTTGCTTGTTTTATGATTGTGAGTCTGCCATTGGCAGTGGCCATACACAATATAATTCCAGGCTTATGGCAACATCCAAAGTAACATGCTGCTGCTGGTAAATTGAAGATGATTCTTGGCATAAGGAAGTGCATCCATGGCAAAATGCAGATCTTGACACACTAGACGTGATTCTACCATGGGGGCAAAATGCTGGTTTTGGAATAGCGGAGATACATCTTTGCATCACAGAGGGCAGTCATAACATATTGGGGTGAGAAGCGAGCTGTGGGAAGCAAGCGATAACATGCTGGATCTAAAACGTTTGACAAACAGGCAACCCAGGGTGTATGGGCAATGTCAATGTCAATGACAAAGGTCTGGTATTGGAATGTTGCATGCAATTCCTGGCATAAGACTGAGCCCATAACAAACTTCTAGCATTGGCACAGTCAAGTTAATTCTTAACATAAGGCAACTCTCAAACCACAATTTGAATACATTGGGCTGAACTCCTGGCAAGTATTACACCCACCGCTTGCAAAGATCACCAGGCCCTACACAACCCTTTTATAGCATCAGTGGATAGTTGACCATTCTCCTCTGCAGTGATTCCATGCTTCAGCACTAACTATGTTGAAGGTGACACCATTTTTTTATTCAGACCTTGTCGAAGTCTGCAGTGTTACTGTTTTTATAGCTTTTACCCGCCTCCTTTGTACTGTTATCATAAAGTGGATATTTCAGTCATTTTTAAAACAATTTCCTTTACTGGTGATCAATATACAGCCAGCCTGATTTGACAAGTGCACGTTTTATGGTACTACATCGTGTGCCAATGTATAGTCTGATTTTATTGCATTTGATTACATGCCTTCTCCAAACACAAAGGACAGATGTTACATTTTAGGAAATGTAGTGTGGTGGTTAGGAAATATGCAAAGGACTGGTAAACATTGAAAACACTGTAACTTTCACTGCAATGAGACGTCTGGATGATTGTTAGTAAGGACAATGTGGTAGAGTATGGAAAGCTGTGTAAATAGCTGCGAGCTGGTGTCAGGGATGAAAGTGCTGTAACGAGGTGGCAAATTCTACATTGACCGTTCCTTTACACCTTAGATGTGAATTAGCGTGGCGTGTAACATTATGGACTTCAAAGTGCCTCTGCATGCATGAAACTAGAAAAGGCAGTTGATTGACAAGTTGAATGGGGGTCTAGAAGGAAAGACAATCCACATGACTCAGACTGGGCAAAGTGGAGTGGTAGGGTTTGGCTCACTTCATAATCGCAAAGATTCACCTGCGGACATTTAATAGTTTTCTGATTCAAAAAGGAAATAGACCCGCAAATATGGTCCTGATTAGGATTGTGGCTGGCTTAAAATAAAACTGATGACTGGAAATAAATAACAGGGATCACATTCTGATGGAGGTGAGCACAGGGCATTGTGTGGGACACAGCAGAAGAAGCTAGTAACATAAGAGAACACAAAACACAGAGGATAAAGCTTTAGGAAAGCTTCAGTTGACATAGCTCTTAATACTTATGTGCCTGATTGATTGACATGCATTATTAAGACTGGTTTATCTCTGAGTGGGCTTGCTCGACCATCACATCTGGTTCAGATAGAGCACAAATGATAGGAGCGCTGTATTGTGTTGGAACGTGTCTTATTGGAGATAGCATGTGCTTTTATACATTCATTTCCAACATGCACTCCTTCCTCTCACCTTCTCCCACCAAAAGTCCTGAGTGGAACCGCACTCGCTGCACCCTAAGAAGCAAAGGCTAGCAGTCATATGGAGACCGCATTGGCCATGGTAACGAAGAGTAGAGCAAGGAAGGAGAAACAACAGGGAGCCCTCTACTGCTGGGAGCTGTTCACCCTTACAATCTTTTTGGCCTTTAATCTGGCATACACTGATCTTCATTTCCCACAGTTCCTTCTCCACTGACACAGCTACAGTACTGGGCCATTTTACACCAGACAGAGGTCCAAGACTTTCTAGCCTGCATGTATCCCTATGAGGGTCACTTATGGTGCATCAGCATCTGCTCAGAAAAAGTGCTGAAATACTATAGGTGTGATAACACCAGGCAGTCCCAGACTTGCAGAACCTAATGTTACTAGTGCAGGGGCGTATCAAAACTTGAGCCCTCCCCTGCAAAGTACCTGGAGTGGCCCCCTCCCACCTGGACCCAGTCAGAGGCCTGCCAACTGTGCGCAGTGTACTGTGCTGAGGGGTTCCCCTAGAGCTCGGCGCTCCCCGCACCATGGGGCCTGCGGGGGCCTTATGCCACTGTACTAGTGGGTTTGCAGTATAAACATGGAAATTAGGAACATAAACTTGTGAGCCATGTGTTTTTGTCTGCTTAAACACCATGGAATGTGTCCCGGTTTGAATTTAATATCACATTTTTCCTTAAATCAACATGTCAGCAAGCTTGGTACCAAATTACTTTGTGGTGGAAACAATGGTCATGTTTAGCACTCTCAGAGTTGGGGTCCTTTCTAGGCCGTGTATGTATATGACATGTGCGCATCCTCCTTCAGGCCAAGTAGTCAAAGAAGTAAACTATCGAAAATAGTGCACCACAAAGGGAGTTTAAACTATTCTTGTGGTGAAATAGCAAACCACAACGTGGCTATATCTTAACGGTAGCAAGTAATGTTATAAAGGTAAGATAAAAGATCAAAAGAGCGCTACTATAGCAGGTGAATTCTTGATTTTGAAAATCGGTCTCCAAGCATACCCAACAAAGTGGTAAGGATAACTAAAAATAAAGGGGGTCATTCCAACTTCGGCGGGCGGCGGAGGCCGCCCGCCAAAGTTCCCCCACCAGAAGACCGCACCGCGGTCAAAAGACCGCGGCGGTCATTCTGGCTTTCCCGCTGGGCCGGCGGGCGACCGCCAAAAGGCCGCCCGCCGGCCCAGCGGGAAAGCACCAGCAACGAGGATGCCGGCTCCGAATGGAGCCGGCGGAGTTGCTCGTGTGCGACGGGTGCAGTTGCACCCGTCGCGATTTTCAGTGTCTGCCAAGCAGACACTGAAAATCAATGTGGGGCCCTGTTAGGGGGCCCCTGCAGTGCCCATACCAGTGGCATGGGCACTGCAGGGGCCCCCAGGGGCCCCAAGACACCCGTTCCTGCCAGCCTGGTTCTGGCGGTGAAAACCACCAGAACCAGGCTGGCGGGAAGGGGGTCGGAATCCCCATGGCGGCGCTGCTTGCAGCGCCGCTGGGGAGGATTCACAGGGGCAGCGGGAAACCGGCGGGAAACCGGCGGGAAACCGCCGGCTTCCCTTTTCTGACCGCGGCTTTACCGCCGCGGTCAGAATAGCCCCAGAAGCACCGCCAGCCTGTTGGCGGTGCTTCCGCGGTCGTTGGCCCTGGCGGTCATGCAGAATGACCCCCAAAGTGTCTAATAAGGATAATTATATAAGGAAACTTTTATCCTAAGCGTATGAGGAATTGGATAGCTGGAGAGAGATCTGTTCTTTAGGTCAAATGCTTCAAGATGTACTACAACAAATAATAAAAATAAAATTGCACTGTGAATCCAGAAACAAATACAATTAGCTGTTTCTATTCAATGTATTAGTAGAAAGTGGGGTCATTTAGCAGAAAAATGCAAAAAACATTCTCTTGCCAAACTGCCAGGAGAGAAAACTGGATAAATTGAACTGGAATATTAACAAGAAAGAACATAGATGGGGAAGGAAAGTAAGAGGATAAATGAAAACACCAAGGGAGAGTTTGACAGGTGGAAAATTGCCTGGGGTTTTGTCTTTTGAAAACAAACGAATCCAATAGTAAAGTGGTCATAAAACACTCATCCATCACCAAAATGAACAATGTTGTCATTTTTGATGTAAAAATATTAATGTTAAGGACACTGATCTTTTTCATCCGAAATCTTAGCATGAATCACCTTGATTTCTGCGGCTATGGAGGGATTTATTCATAGTCAGTGTATTTATCTGCTGGTATGATGTGTTCTGCGTTAGCAAATTGATTTTCTTACAAACATGCAAGGTCACCATAAAAACATAACGCTTCCTTGACTGCAAACTGCAGGTACAACTTCCTGGTTTGTCTGATAAGTAGTAAGGCTGGCATGACCTTACTGCAACCTCACTTCGAAACTGCAAGGACAGTACAGTCTTTAGCAGTGACATATTTGACAGTGAGATCTAAGCCTTAACACTAAGTTAAAATGGTGTAATGTGAAATATAAAAATGTGAAACGTCAGTTACTCAGAGCTATACTGAAGTCTGAACATGTCAAGGGAAGATGAAAAGGCAAATGGTGGTTCGGCTTCTGCCTCTTCAGTGATATAAGTAGGCATATGTTTGGGCCCCTGACCTGTGACAGAATGGGGATTCTTGTACCTCAATCTTCCGGTGTAATCATGAAATAATCTTGCCATTGGTCGTATGGACCTGTGTTTGTCGACAAGGAGTACTGAAAAGGAGCAACCATTTACATCAAACACCATGAACAGTGAAGTTCGTTTAAGACTCCACATTAGTCAGTAAGGAGAATTTGAGTGAGTTACAGGGTTTTATTAACAAATTAATTCAATTTGATTAGTGTATTCAGTAATCATAAATTTTTAGTGACCATCATTTCAGGTCATCCATCAATCGGTATTTCAAAACAAGATAAATACAATATTAGTGAATATTACAAATAAAATGGGGAAGACACAGAAAGTGTGTTTCATGAAGGAGTTCCCTAATCTAGATTAACCATGCATAGTCAAAACAATTGGTGAATAAAAAAGGTGAAGGTGTCATTTCAGAATGCTGGAAAGTATTTTCAGTTTTAATTGGGCAGACAGCTCTGAAAAGAGAAGGGCTCAAAGGGGGTCTCTCCTGAAGAGAAGTAATCCGAAGAATTTTAACTGCTATAGGAACACACTCTAATATAAATCTGCTAAAAACCTAATTGCAGCAATTGTGACATTCCCCATACCTTTGACCCAATCAGATTTCAGCAAACTCTGGGAGCAGGTGACCTTCCTAGTTTCTCACATCTTCACAATAGGCCACTGAATCACGTAATTGAAAAGATGCTTCTTCCTCATCTTGCAGCTCAGGCAGTACTTCCCACAAGTCACATTCCCGTCATTTCCTCTCCTCCCAGTGAAAACCTCTCTATCAGTTGTCTAATACATAACAAATGCCTATTCAAAAGCTAACAGAAGGCTCATGGAAAGTTATAGCACCTGCAGGTGAAAAGAAAAACATCTTGTGCAAGAAAACAGTTTAATGCAAAATGGATCTTTTAATCCTACTATGTAAAATATTTTTCTCGCATTTCTGTCACACAAACTACAGGAATATGCTGGGATCCACAAAATTCCTACCACCCAGTGATTCCTCACCTGTCCTGATAAAAACACTACTCCACTTGAGTGCCTACACCTAGTGCCTGCGTCAGGAATGGATCACCCCAGGGTCAACAGCTGCCTCATGTAAGGACCAACATTGACCGTTGTGTGATCTATTCCTGTCACGGGCACCAGGCCTACCCACACAAGTGAGGTACCATTTTTATCGGGAGACTTAGTGGAACGCTGGGTGGAAGGAAATTTGTGGCTCCTCTCAGATTCCAGAACTTTCTGTCACCGAAATGTGAGGAAAATGTGTTTTTTTAGCAAAATTGTGAGGTTTCCAAAGGATTCTGGGTAACAGAACCTGGTCAGAGCCCCACAAGTCACCCCATCTTGGATTCCCCTAGGTCTCTAGTTTTTCAAAAATGCATAGGTGTGGTAGGTTTCCATAGGTGCCGGCTGAGCTAGAGGCCAAAATCTACAGGTAGGCACACTGCAAAAAACACCTCTGTTTTCTGTCAAAAAATGGGATGTGTCCACGTTGTGTTTTGGGGCATTTCCTGTCGCGGGCGCTAGGCCTACCCACACAAGTGAGGTATCAATTTTATCGGGAGACTTGGGGGAACACAGAATAGCAAAACAAGTGTTATTGCCCCTTGTCTTTCTCTAAATTTTTTCCTTCCAAATGTAAGACAGTGTGTAAAAAAGACGTCTATTTGAGAAATGCCCTGTAATTCACATGCTAGTATGGGCACCCCGGAATTCAGAGATGTGCAAATAACCACTGCTTCTCAACACCTTATCTTATGCCCATTTTGGAAATACACAGGTTTTCTTGATACCTATTTTTCACTCTTTATATTTCAGCAAATGAATTGCTGTATACTCGGTATAGAATGAAAACCCATTGCAAGGTGCACCTCATTTATTGGCTCTGGGTACCTAGGGATCTTGATGAACTTACAAGCCCTATATATCCTCGTAACCGGAAGAGTCCAGCACACGTAACGGTATATTGCTTTAAAAATCTGACATTGCAGGAAAAAGGTACAGAGTAAAACGTGGAGAAAAATTGCAGTTTTTTTCAGCTCACTTTCAATATTTGTTTAATTTCAGCTGTTATTTTCTGTAGGAAAACCTTGTAGGATCTACACAAATGACCCCTTGCTGAATTCAGAATGTTGTCTACTTTTCAGAAATGTTTAGCTTTCCGGGATCCAGTATTGGTTTCACACCCATTCCTGTCACTAACTGAAAGCACCAAAAATAGTAAAAATGGGGTATGTCCCAGTAAAATACCAAAATTGTGTTGAAAAATGTGTTTTTCTGATTCAAGTCTGCCCGTTCCTGAAAGGTGGGAAGATGATGATTTTAGCACCAGAAACCCTTTTTTGATGCCATTTTCATTTCTTCGGCAGCCCTTTTTTCCCATTTTTTTGAAAAAAACGAAATTTTCATTGTATTTTGGCTAATTTCTTGGTCTCCTCTAGGCGAAACCACAAACTCTGGGTACCATTAGAATGCCGAGGATGTTGGTAAAAAAGGACGCAAATTTGGCGTGGATAGCTTATGTGGACAAAAAGTTATGAAGGCCTAAGCGCGAACTACCCCAAATAGCCAAAAAAGGGCTCAGCACGGGGGGGGGGAAAGGCCCAGCAGCTAAGAGGTTAATAAATTGCTGTGTGTAGCCTACAGTTGCATAAGAGAAAACAAATCCAGTTGTGAATTATCTCCAGTGACTTCCATTACTGCAAAGTAACAAATTCAAATACTGCAGCATCATCAAAAACGCTGGGATGCTTGAAAGAGCTTGCCCTTGAAGTGTTCTTGATTAAATTTTGAGTTCAGTCCAGCTGACAGAGGTCATCTGAATGAAACTCAACACAAACCCACATTGGGGACAAACCATACCATAAAAAAGTCATAAGCTAGCAAATGCCTTTGACCTCCACTCAAGATCACAAGAAGATTGCCTGGAGCACGGAAATCAACTCAAACAGGAATCCCGAAGTACTAGTAAGCATTTTGTACAGACCAACCTACTCACAAACTACTAATTCTGACACTGTACCAGCAAGCACTGAAATATAATACAGTACATTTAATGTGCAAGCCATTAAGGGTATATTTCTGTTTGGTCGACACATGTATACCCATTGTGGTGAGGTAAGCATTAGAATGCATGTTAGTATTTTACAATGGGGAGATGGGAGCCAGAGGAGAAAGTAAAACCGGATGGAGTTGGATGCTTCTTCCCTCACTGATGTGCATATTGCAAGGTTTCATAGCTGGGCCTGAATAAAAGAACTCAAGATTATTGAAGTGTCTGTGCATCATTGCTAAGTTGGTGACGAGTTGAAGGTGGAGAGAAAGAGTCAAGTGAGAAGGTGAAAATCCCCAACCCCAGTGAAGGGTTCAAGCGGGTCGACTGCCCTCGAGTGTTGCTGTGTTTGTTTTTTAATACCGCCTGGTACCACTATCAAGTGTGTTTTGAGCGGGTACAAGTTTTTTTTTAATACATCACCTTTGATTCGGCACTGTGGTGTTTGTGGCAACGGATCTCTGCAACAGCTGCATCGTTCTAAGAGTACTGTCACACGCTATGGAGGTCTGTGCATGTCAGTGACATTGTAAAGCATACAACATGACTGCTTCATGTTACGCTGATTAATGCTGCCATCTTAGGAGTATGTAGCGCGCTTCCCGCTCTACTGCAATGAGCCTTTTGTGGGAGGCAAAGTTTAATTTCAGCCACATGCTAGCATTAGCAGCTCATCATTATTGATGATGAGGTGGAAGAGAAAAAATTCAATGGCTGCATTTAACATTTCATCAACAGTCTTATTACCAAGGTAGTTATGTGCTTATGCATTTTAACATGCAAACTGAGCTTACTGATGAGTGGCACAGTATGTTCAGTCAATAAAACATGGCACACTGATACTGTGGCAAAGCTCTGGGGGAATTATTTAGGCATGTCACCTGTGACCCTTGAATTACTTAGGCACTCTACTGGTTAAGATTTTTTTCCTCTTTAAGTAGCAAGTATTACGTGATAATTTGGATCTCTGATGCAAGGCAAATTTGGAGGAACAAACTGTTGCGGTTTTGGAAGTTGTTTTTATAGAAGACTAATTATACCAGTCTTCTATAAAAAACATTGTCTGGCATGTCAAGCACAATGGATTTAGCCATGCCACAAGAATTTTTGTCTGCAAAGGGAGAACCCTACATGTAATGGCAGGACTAGAAGGAGTACTTTTTCAATTATATGGACACTTTTTCACCAGAAAAGAAGAAAAAAATAGTTACATTGTTTAGGTTCAGGTGGGATTAAAACATACAATGAAATTGAGAAAAACGTCAGACAGGATGGAGGGGGTGATGTTTTTACACATGCGTTAGAGGACCTTGACGCTCACGTTTCCCGGTAGTGTGTGTGACTGTATGCAGGTACAAAGTTTTCCAATGCAAGCAGGACAAAAATGAGAGCATTGATAAGTACATAGAAGCACCTAAGCATTTGGCCATAACTTGTAGATTTGGAACTTTACAGAAAGAATTGATACATGACCAGATTATTATGCACATCAGCAATGCCAATATACAATACAAATTGTGGGTGAATGGGTCGACTCCCTTGAAGGATGTGGTAGCACTGGTGAAGAAAGAGGAACTTACAGGCAGATGTGCAAAGGCTGTTATTGAGGAGTCTCAAGTTGAAAGTAAATTAGTTGGTAGTGAAAAGTGAAGGATGTAAAAAAAGGTAAAAGTAGTATGCATTCTACTGAGAAAGTTGGTCAGAATACACCCTCTACTGGTAGAATAAACATGAAGAATAAGAGTGATGAAGATGTGAGAAAATAATATAGATGTGGCAGTGCAGAACATTTAGCATATTATACAAATTTCCTGCACGTACTCAAATATGTTCTGAGTTTGGCATTGTAGTGGATCCTATTTGGTTATATTGGGAATCAGGAGATAGCTTAGCCATCTGGCTTGCAGGCCTGTGCCCCCATCACCTAGTAACCTTTAACCTACTTAGCCTGCTCTGATTTAGCACATTTATTAAATGTTTTCTTACAAGATGTCTGCTATCTTTATATTTAGGAAGATGTTTTGATTTCATGTAATCAGTGCCACTCTGTGAAGGCATCATTATCAGCATCAAAGACAAGTGAGATACGTAGTTATTCACATCATGTACTTTTCCACTTACGTGTGTCAGTAACATAATGTACTTTTTCAGGGAATTGCATGCCTTCTTATCTATTATTTGGGAACATACCTGCATCAGGAGTCCTACAAAATCTGTATAAATACATCTCATGCAGATAAGGTTATCAGAGGGATTCCTATCAGATGCCATCAAGGCTATCTATTCTACACGTCGCCTTGATGCCGACCCAGCCTTTTTGTCCCCACGGAGTTTGATCTAGAGACCTCATTCCTAGGTTACGAAGGTTGGGGGGCTCTTCTCATGGACATGGTACTGGCAGATTAGGTTTAACACACATAGCTCTCTTTAGGTTAGAGATAAGGTTCATCATGTTCATCATGCTAAGGTATTAGGGCCTACTTCACATCTCATGTTATTTGCAAGATGGTGGGGGTCTGTATATTCATGACTCTCATTTCTACAATTCAGTTTCTCGCATTGTTCATTATCCTAATCATTGCAGCTCATGCATTTTACAGTAGATTGCAGTCTTATTAATAAAACCTATTGAAAACTTTATTGCATCTCCTTTATCGCCTGTGTATGACTGAGACTTGTTGCTCATGTAAGAAAAGGGTAATTTCCGTTTAGCTACAACTCCCCTGAGATGTCGCATTCTTGAGTCCATGCGAAAAGGCTGCCACAAATCGCCTTTTACTATTTGGGTTTTTGGTGAGGTACAGCTTGTGAGCCGGGAGGGTTGGGTTAACAGTCGTGACTTGTTGTAGGAATGGCCTAGTCCCCTACAAACAAAAGAGCAAGAGTCCAACTATGACAGAATTGTTGGACACTATGCAAACTTTTGTTAAAAAACAGTAGCATGAAGTTTATTCAGGAAGAATATGATTCAGAACCAGATGGACAGGATGAAGACATGGAAGTGAATAGTGTATTCTGCATAAAGTACGATGTGCTAAGTGCAGATCACACTATTAGAAGGAAACCCGTGTGTGAGTTTATAATTGACGGGGAGGCAGTAATGGTTGTAGCGGATTCTTGAGTGTCTGTTTACTATTGTCAATGGAGGTGTGTGGGAATAATTGTTTGGAAGGGTACCAATTCATACACTATAGAAGCCTGATCTGGGAGAATATTGATTTGATAGGGTTTAACTGTGCGGAATTCAATTTTAAGGGGAAGAAAGCAACCTGCAAAGTTTATGTTTCTGAAAAGGGTCCTCAGTCCTGAGTTGGTATGACCATGGTGAGTTGGGGATAATACTGTATCCCAATAGCATAGAGCTGGTTCTTGTAATTCAGAAGTAAAAAGACATTGGTGAAATAGTTCTAAGAACATTTACGGGGTTTTCTTGGAAAAGGCGGGTATGTTTAATGATTTGAGCCATAAAATTGAATTAAAATCTACAGTTACACAATGTTTTCATAAGGTGAGGCACAAACCTTTTTTCATTAGAAATGAGGTCACACATGAGTTAAAAGAATTGGCCAGGAATGGGATCATTCAACGGGTAGTGTCAGCGGAATGGGTATCACCCTTGGTGGGTGTAAGAAAATCCAACAGTAATTTCAGATTATGTGTGGACTTCAGAGAATTAAATAAAATATATCCTAGTTGGCCAATATACTTTACCCAGCATTAATGAGAAGCTGGCTAATATCAAGGTTGTACACTGGTTTTCAATGTTGGACTTAAATTTCACCTATCACCAGGTGCAGTTGCCTCCAGAATGTAAGACATTAACAACATTTATTACACCAATTGGGTGTTTTCCATTTGGATTAGCTTCAGTGGCTGTAATGCTCCAGAGACCGGGTAATAGGTTTGAAGGGGTTGAAAAAGTGATGTTCTCCCAGGAAAACCTACTTATAATGGGTGGGACTAAAGAGGGGCATGATGATAAACTAAGACACATACTGAAAATCTTAGAGCAAAAGGGTCTTACTGTGGAGTTTGGGAAATGCAAATTTGCAAAAGAAGAAATAACATTTTTGGTCTATAACATCAGTGGAAAAGGGATTAAGCCAAAGGAAGAGTTAGTCGATGCAATTTGTAAGGCTCCTCCACCATCAAGTAAGGAAGATGTCAGAGCGTTCCCAGGTTTAGTCGAGTTTTACTTGAAATTTGTACAAACTTTTGCCACGAAAACATACAGTATTAGAAACTTGCTTAAAAACGTGGTCAGATTTGAACGGTCTATGGAGTTTCAAAGGGAATTTGCTGACCTCAAAAAGGCATTTGCAAGGTACCATTTTTGAAGAGCTCTGATCCCTAGTACAAAGTATGTGGCACCACTTCTGCAAGTCAGAAACGCTTAGAGGCAATCCTTTCTCAAATGGACAAACAGCATAATGAGTGGTTTGTAGCATTTGCTTCATGCGCTCTCGCACCGGCAGAAGAGAGATACACTGTCATTGAAAGACAGACTTTAGCTTCTATTTGGCGATTGTCTCATTTTCAACAATATGTGTGGGGTTACAATGTTGTTCTCAAAACAGATCACAAGCCTTTGACAAAACTTCTTACCACCACTGGATTGTAATGAGCTTCACCTCGTTTGGCGTGGATATACATCAAATTATTGGATTTCAATATGACGTACAGTATATTCCAGGTGTCATCAATAGAATAGCTGACTTCCTGAGTTGCATGCCTTTACCAGCAAAGGACAGTTGTGGAAGTTTCCTATTTGATTAATGTTTTGCTGGTGTGTTTGATGATAGAATGATGGGAATCAACAGGGAAGAGTGGAAAGAGTAAATGAACATGGATAAGAATGTACAATTAGTGTTGAAATATTTTAATGAAGTTTGGCTGGAAACAAATTTGAATCAAGACAAACATGTGTTTCAGGAGATTCGTAATGAATTTAGTAAAGAAGATGGAGTTTTACTGTGGAGTGGTGTGGAAGATTTCTACCACCATGTGGGTTAAGGAGAAAAGTCCTAGATATTTGGTAAGAATCACATCTAGGCATTTAAAAAATTAAACATAGAATTAAAAATTATATTGGTGGCCGGGGTTGGACCAAGATATAGAAAGGCTAGTAACAAAATGCATGGAGTGAAATAGTTTTGATAAGGCTCTTAACAACGTTCAACCTTTGTTACCCATTTTATGTTCTAATATGTCCTGGAAAAAATTGGGTTAGCTATTATGGGTCCCATTGAGAATGATGTAGCAGAAAAGAAATATATCATTGTGGCTATGGATCAATTTTCCCAAATGATCTGAAATAGAAATTGTCAGGAAGGCAGACTTAGATCGTATTATAAAGTTTCTAAACAGAATTTTTAAAGAGAGGGATTATTAAAACAATTGAGCTCAGATAATGGTCCACAACTTTTGTCTGATGCATTTAAGAAATTTTTGGAGAGGAATGGTATTGCACATAAGACTACATCTGTGTATCATCCTTCAGGGAACGGCTTTGTGGAGTGCTTCAATAGAGTGATCAAAGGCTCGATACAAATAGCTAGAAGCAATACTCTAACTGGGAAGATTTACATTTTCAGAATGCCATGGGCATATCAAATAACCCCTAATACCAGTACTGACTAACACCCACTTGTTATAATGAGGGGACGGGAGCCATTAAGTAAGGGCATAGTATGGATGTCAGTGACCAAAGAAGTGGAATGGTCACCTGAGAATGTTAAAAAGAGGTTGATGCTAGCTGAACAAACTTACGAGGAATACCATGATAAATGACAAGATGTGAAATTAGTACCAGTGCCTATTGGGGATTGGGTGAAAGTGAAAATAAAAAAAAAGGAAAAAAGAAGGTCAATAAATTGTTTAGCAACTCTGCATTACGGAGTGATGGCAGAGTATGGCACCTTAGCAGACAGGCTAAATGCAAGCATGTAGGCAATGAAGGTGGGAAGATCAAACAACGTAGTTTTATTGAACATAATTATGATTGGATGGAAGAGAATGATGTGGAAAGGAAGGAAGGTTCGGATTCTAATAAAAAGAGGGGTGAAACTCAAAAGGAAAATCAGTTGGAAGACGGAGCCAATTCTAATGACAAAAGGAAAAATGAAGTTGTCAAGTTGAATACTCATCAGGAGAAAATTCCAACTAATGAGTATCAGGAAAAAAGAACAATTTGTAAAAAAAGAAAATAGGAGGATTTCATTTGTACATGAATATATGTTTGATTTGAGTATATGGAAAAAATGTATACTGAATTTGCTAAAAAATGCATATTGATTTAGGCATAGGTTTAGTATTTTTTTTTTTTTGTGTGCCTATTTAAAGGGGAAAATGTGTGGTGAGGTAAGCAATAGAGTGCATGTTCGGAATGTAGAATGAAAAGATGTCTAATGAATGTGTAATGGAGTGTGTGATATACGGGAGTTAGAGGAGAAAGTAACTGCGGAGGGAGTGAGATGCCTTTTCCATGACCTGAGAAAATGTACATAAAGTTAATCATACACCATAGCTGCTAGGCATCTGTTTATCTTTATTATGTTGCCATGTGCTCGACAAACCTCTTGAACTTTGATGATTGACCTTGTGCTCGCAGCCTTGGGCTGCAATCTGCTTATCGCTGCCATATTACTTTTTCCAATTACAGTTCAGAGAATTGTCGTGCTTAATCAGTAACTGCCAGAACAAGTTTGTACAGGTCGTTGCCACCTCCTGCCAGCTGCATCTGTACCTTCTCCCACCACACG
Source organism: Pleurodeles waltl (assembly GCF_031143425.1). Classification (NCBI taxonomy): domain Eukaryota; kingdom Metazoa; phylum Chordata; class Amphibia; order Caudata; family Salamandridae; genus Pleurodeles; species Pleurodeles waltl. The sequence goes on from NC_090439.1 coordinate 468,294,270, forward strand.
TGTATCCCTGAAATATTCTGAAGGCCGCAGAGGACCTTGAATACGATAGGGGTGGAGTTGTCCTCTGACTAAGCAGTTTTGTGTGTATATAAGGTTGGGTGCCCCAGAGTGAAGGGGCAGCCTCCGTAGGATAGTCACTTGACTGTCCTGGGACTCTGTATTAGCTCGAGCTATAATCCATGTAATAAACTTCTCTTTATTCCTCCAGTTGGTGACTCCGTCTGATTTGTGAACTCTCTGCTAAATTGACCCTGAGGACATAAAGGGTGTCCCTCCACTGCTGGGAAGGAGACCCCGGTGGGGGTCAAATCTTTCCTGGTTCCTCAGACCGTTTCGTATATTGCAAGGTTTCATGACTTGGGAGTAATAAAGAAGCTCAACAATATTAAAGTGGCTGTGCATCATTGCAAAACCCATTGTCAACATTAATTATTTCTTGATTTAGAAAAGATAAGTTCCTTAAGTTGACTGATTCACCCAATTCGTGTTTAAAATGTTTCTATCCCCGGTTACTGAGTGCTCTTGACAATCTAACAGTGCATCATTGAAGCACAGCCTGTGAAAGAAATGTGCAACATTTTAAACGTAAGACATTTATGGCAAAGTTTCTGCTGAAATCATTGAGTGTTTCATGTCGACTTGGATGGCTTTAATATTGACTTTCCGGTTGATTGCTGAGTTCCAAAATTAGCAAATTCAAGCATGGAGCCTGTGGGTCTGATTTTGATTTTGTAACGTGACTGCCACAATGGCACTGCCATTAAAAAGTGTGTGCAGAGAATTCCCCAAATCTTCATGGAAGTACTTTCATAAAAACTTCTGTTGGACCATTCATGGAGGCACCATATGAACTCCTCTCATGAGTCACTTTGAGAAAGAATTTCAAAACTGATTGTTCAAACACTTCAAATTACAGCTCTAGAAAGGATATATACAGAGTTTGAGCTAGCTTGAGAAATACACCAGAGCCCTTTTCAGTGGCTTACACATATCCAATATTTCCATAATTGAATATTCCATTATTGAACTCCACCTCCTTTTCACATGTGTATTCATAAGTTGAATGCTTGTAGAAGAGGTTGCCCAGTAACGCACATATTTGTGTGTACAAACAGCCTCTATCGAAGTGTATAAAAAAAGACCTGGGAGCTTCAGCTGACTATCATAGACTACAGCAAATGACAAAAGTATGCCAAAGTAATCAGAGCTTTCCTTCATATACAAATAATTCAGCTGGGAAGGGCACTGATCACCAAACGGATAAGGAACTATTACTTGTCAACTCACACAGGAAGTATGTACTCTATTAGATAAGTGTATCAAATGGACTGATTTCTTATGTTATATGTTGCGTTCTACATATGCATAGCGCAGTTGAAACATATCGATTAAGATCTTCATTCTATGTTATATAGAACACAAAACTGATTATATAATTTGTATCATCACTTATCACAGTCTGTAAACCACCTCTAAAACCTCACATTTGCTAACTACAAACAACGCTCTACCTAATCAGTTACTGACGATGGGAGGGTTCACCCCATGTGACTGTAAGTAAAGAAGAACTTGCATCAGTCCTTGTGGTAAACATCCATCAATGTATTTATTCATGTTGAAAGGCATATGGCCAGACGTACTAACTACCAATTTGCGAACAGAAACTTATTATGCGAGCCAACATATGTATCAATGGGTCGGTTTGCAAAATAAACAAATTTATTGAGTTGCAGACTGCTCTTCCTAAATGAATGTTCATTAGGCAAGTCATAATTTGTGAATGACAGTGATGATGGCGGGCAAGGATCAGCAAACCCCCATCCTTGTGAGTGATTGTCAAAAAATATATTTATATATTTTTATATTTTCCTTATAAAGCGGTCCGATTTCCTCAATGGAAATGGGGCTGCTAAAAACCCTTTCATTTTTTTGAAAGATTTAACTGAGAGCTGGCTGTGGTCCCCTGGACCACTACCTATGTCCCTTGAAACTTGTACCCCAATTTGCAAAGGGGAAAGTGTCCAGGTTAAAACATGTTGAAAAACACCTCATTGCTAGCCGCCTTTCTCTTACGCATGTAAGAGTATAGTAGCCTGACCGTAAGGAACAATTTACAACTGGAACCGAGATGTCTAAACATAAACTTGAAAAAACTGCAAATATCTGGTCTACCTTCATCACGCAGAAATAGGTCAATGTGCCAGAGAGGGCCAGTTGAACACAAGGATTTAAAAGGTATGTGCTAATAAAGGTGTTAGGAAAAAATACACCTCTTGTACAAGCCCTTCGTGCCACCGCTCCATCATTTATTTTACACAGTGGACACACTAGCAGTGCCCTACACTGCTCCATATTTACAAACTGATGCATTGGGCATTCGGCCCAATGCATCTGTTGTAAAGCCCTGTGTCACATTATATCTGCACCAGGTATAATGTATGCACAGTAGGCGTTCCCACAGGAAAAAACACCGGTAACTGATTCTGCAACTTCACTGTGTCAGAATTTTACTGTCTGCTCAGAGCAGGCATACAATTGACTCAGGGCTTTTTCTCTATTGGAGACTCCTCGCATTGCTGGAGTTGCATCAGTTTAACAATGCTACTCCAGCAATATGTGAGTTTAGTGCCAACAGATGTGTCAGAATTTCTGATGCATCTGTGAAAAAGTGGCCCATGGAGCTCTGTATTGTAAATACAGTGCATCCATGGCATCATTAGGGCATGTGCTGCAAGTGCAAGAAATCTGACACATCAATGGCATCAGATTCTTGTAAATTAGGCCCTATGTCACAGAAAATTTTCAGATGATCTGATATTTTTGCGGTTTGTGACAACCAATTCTCTGAAGTCATATAGCTGATAGTGTAATGTTGTAGGGCTGGTAGGTGTGCTTTTATGTGACTGGAAAGAAATTGCATAGTTGTTTTATGTTGAATAGTCATATCATATTCATAGCAAGAGTGTTATCCGTGTATTACTTTATTGCAGTAGACCATCAAAGTGGCTGTTTAGGAGTATTTCTGGAAAGTTACATGACAGGTACCCTTATTGTGAAAAAATATCATTTCATGTCTTGTGAATTTGTATGTTTCGGAGAAGAAACATAGCAAATAATAGGTCTTTTACTTTTAATATTTATTGAACTTTCTTTGGAAATGGGTGCAAAAACACTAACCTGTAGGTATGACCCCCAAGTAGAACACGAGGAATAAGCATGTTAGCAAATTGGCAGGATATTGCATGTGGACTGAAGAATTTATTTAAACATTAGCCATACATTTGTAGGCTAAAATTATGAAAACATTAACAGTATATTCACTGCAAAAAGTAATGGAAGAGGGGAAGTGGCTACAAGAGACTTTCAGTATAGATTAAAGTTGATTAGGAGAAGATTGTGAAGCTTATGTTCAACCATGTTTTGAAAGAAATATATGTGTCAAATCAACTCGATGTCCATAGACTCATAGAAATGGATTCCATTGATCTTTCACCTCTCCAATCTTTCCAAAGACCCACAAGTGGTGGTGGATAGGTGCATGATGGCCTAGCTCCTCCCACAACTTCTCAAATTTTCTTTGTGGCTCACTAGATCAGGGAGAAGTTGTGGAATGGCAGACATATCACCTGCCATCCAGCAGTTATTACAAAGCAGAAAGCTATCCCTGAATTTTTTGGAAGAGACAGAGAAGCTGCACATATTCTCCTCTCTTTCATAGGGAGTAGAGACCAAAGCCCTCGTGGTGGGAGAAGGAAGAATGGGCAGAGAGAAATAGAGGTGGGTTATCACAATGTCAAGTGTGGCAAGGGGGTCAAAGAGGGAGATGGAATGTTGGTGGGTTGGCAAGCATCTGAATTATATATATATATATATATATATATATATATATATATATATATATGAGAGAGAGGTGGATAGATAGTAGGGAACTTTGGGTTGTTCCAAAATGTTAGATGGAAAGGAGCTTTCTTTATGTGGAGCAGTTTACAACACCTCCAAAACTGCTACCCTCAAATATTTGATTTTCTAGCAGAGTTTTTAAGCATAAGATTAGTATAGTGCCATCCATGTTGAGCTAGAAAAGTGATTAGTATTTTGCCATTTTTGCAGCAAACCTTTTAAGCATAGGATTAGCTAGTGCCTGAAAAATGACAAAAGCCTTTTACCACTCAAGGTACAGTATTACATCTTTAGATTGAAAAAATACCATCCAAGTCAGCCTGGAATGAATAAAAACACATATGCATTACACTGTGACTATATAATGTGTCACAACAACTTAGTTATAATTAGGTCAGTATTCCCAAATGAAGCACATTTTCTGTTTTGTTTTTGTTTCGTTAATAACTTTGGCATTGTTTGATGAATCTTCACAAAACTTTCCAAATAATGTTTATCCAACTCAGCTCCTTCCTGGGAAGTTTCAGAGTGATTTATCAAGAGGGAACCAACAAAAGAGAAGGTCCTAACATGGGATTTGCTTAGAGAACACTGGACAACGATAGAGAAAAACAGCTAAACAGAATTATACCAAATTTGTCAGGAACCTAGATCTTTAAACAAAATGTGTGCTTTTTGGGATTTGATGTAAAACCACTTAGTAGTTTTGGAGAAATTGAGGTTCAGAAAACAGAGATATATTGACAATTGGTCCCTTTTGAGTCCTTCGGGCCAAGAAAAAAAAAAGAGCATTGTGATTGGCCAAAAAAGATCTTTCTACTTATTTCACTCCTGCAGGATTGAGATTGGTCCGACTGGAGTGAGCTCTCTAATTGGCAGGAGGTAACATCAGAACATTACAGGAATCTTTTGTGGGATCCCTTTAGGCCCAAAAGTTTTTATAACACAGTTTTTTGGGGTTGCTATGATCCCTTAGGAATCCAGAGGGACTCCTGAGGGGCCATTAAAATGAGTTACAAAACAAATGTGGGATTGGTGTCCATGGGGGGGGATGGATGCCTGTAGACTGAGCACCCAACCTCACTCTGTCCATGGGATATTGGGTGCAGTGCCTTTTCAAAAGCCAAGCCCTGCACTCAACACCGTGCTGTGCACTGCTGAAGGCCTCGCATGGCAGTGGAGTTGGGCATTCCTGGGTTAACAGGTGCATGCCCTGAGTTGTACCCACTCCTCAGACAGTCAAAGGCTCTGCACATCATGCGATTGTCCGCTTGCGGGGATTTGTGTCCAGGGCCCCTTCCGCAGGCCAGCCCCTGTGCCCAACTCAACACTGCACACAGCTGAAGGATGTGTGTGGCAGTGGGTTGGCGAACCATGGAAGTTTTGTTATGGTAATAAGATCTTACTTTATCTTTAAAAGAACCTACAATTTCACTGAAAAAAACAAAGGTTAAAGCAACTGTATTTTTAAGGTATGGTAATGAATGATAATAAATATGGTTTGATATTCCGTGAATAAAATAGTGATCAAAGATTACTTGCTCATCTGCACATACATTTATTTTAATGCAGTTGAAAAGAAATGACAACCTCTATTTAATTGTGAGGCAGGAGAGAACTTAGACCAGTCAATATGTGTTTCACCCCTCAATGGTGGGCAGACGTGGGGCTTTTATCAGACGGAAACATGTAGCTATGCGGTATGAAGAGCAGGCACATTGAAAAAAAGAGAATTATCACAAAGTAGGACATTAGAAATAATTAACAAGGGATTCATGATCCCAGGGCTGAAAAGGTTTGATGGTGCGCATATTGATAATTATGGGAATGGGTTTATCTGTAGAAGTTGTTGTGAACTTTGAGAGGAAAACCTCATGGGATTATGGTTGGTGGATTTGAAGGAGGAAAAGAGTAAAGCACAGAGTAACTTAAAAAATATTTCTGATTGTAATATTTGAAGAGAAGTACATGGCAAAGGCTTTGGTTGATAGATCTGGCACTGTTATCAGTGGTGGTGTGGGGGTATAGGTTAATTTTAATGGTTCAATTAACCATTTAATGGCTTGTCTAGAGAGATGGTCCTGAGGGAATGAAAGTCAGAAGGTTTAGCACTGCAAAGTTCAGTGGATCATGTACGTAGTGCTGATCTGTATTCCTGTAGGTTTGCAGTCATATTAGATTTGTGCCATCTACATAGCAAGGCCTTCATCGTGGTTTTTAGAGCATTTCTTGTGAGAGCTTGTCTGTGAGCTGGGGCCGTTGGGATAAAAGTACTCTGTGAATCGTGGTAATTGGTAGTATAGATAGGTATGGAGTTAAAAGGTCAAATAATGTCTTGTGCAAAAACAGGATGATGTCATTGTGAGCATGGTGAATTATAACTTGGAGAGAGGTTTTTTTTTCCTGGAGATTGGGATGTTTGAAAGGGGGAGGAGATACAGGTGGAATATTGACTCTCATGCATATCACCTCATGATCTGATGGTGATGGTAGTTTTAAAATGAGTCAGTGTGTTGGATTTGAGTAAGAGATCTAGGGACTTGCCATGTCGTTGGATATTTGTGAGATGCAAGATTTTCAAGGAGTGATCACACAGGAAGTATGGGAAGAGTGTGTATTGTAGATTGTTGCTGAATCAGAATGTAAGGTTGAAGAATATTGAAGTTGAATTTATGAAGGATAATTGGTTTATGGATGAAAGTAGTAAAAGATTGCTGAGTTCCTTAAAAAGAGTGCATCTCTTCTGGTGTGGATGATACAGGGTGATGTTATTTGCTCTGAACAGTGAGGTGACTGTTGGGTGCTGGTACTCAAAGATTGATGGGAAGGTTGATGGTGTGAGAATTGAAGAATCAGTGAGTGCCTTGTTGATTAAAATGCCAACAACATCTCTTTGTTGGTACACTTGGTGTGTGAGAATGAGGCGAGGCCAGTGTGAAGAGCTGCAGGAATGTCATACCCCTTGAAAATTAGCTAATTCCGACTGATAGCTATGCAGTTGGGGGTTGTGAGGTCAACATTTTCAGCAATGAGTGGAATGTTATTACAGGCCAAACCAATGTAGCATTTCACAGACAGAGTACGATAGGGCATGCATTGTGAGCGTTCAACTTTGGTTTCTCTGCAGGGTCATCCCCTAAACTTTTGTCTTTGCCCCGCCTGTTTTCTGACCCCATTTTCGTTGGCTCTTAGGACTCTGTGTAATTTACCATTGCTAACCAGTGCTAAAGTACTTGTCTTCTCTCCTTTAAACATGGTCAAATTGGCTCACATCCAATTGCCACATTTAATTTACTTGTAAGTCCCTAGTAAAATGGTACTGCATGTATCCAAGGTCTATAAATAAAATGGTTCTAGTGGGCCTGCAGCACATTTTGTGCCACTCACTTAAGTGGCACTTTAAAAGCATATCTCAGACCTGCCATGGCAGTCTGTGTGTGCTGTTTTAAACTGCCATTTCAACCTGGCAAACTAAACCTTCTACCAGTCCTAAACCTTCCTTTTTAATATATATAAGCCATCTTTATGATAGGCCCTAACAGTCCACGGGGAGGGTGTGTAATATTTCAAATGTTGGACATGTACTTTTAAGTATTATATGTCCCGGTAGTGAAAAACTCTCAAATGTATTTTTTACAATTACAAAGCCTACCTTTCCTATTGGATGACATTGGGTTTCCCTACTGCATTTAATACGTGATAACTTTTGATTGGGAGCAGGTAGGACAGTCATGTGTGGTGTCTGGGAAAATGTTAATTTATAACCTTCTTTATTGGTAATGTCAGATTTTAAGTCACAATTTTGAAAATGCCACTTTAATTAAGTTGGTATCTTCTTGTCCTAACCATTTGGTGCCTTCAGCCTGGATCCTGGTTCACATAATTAGATGTGGTTGTCAGTCGGCATCTGTGTATTCTTCCCAGACATCTTCACAATGGATTGGCTATTTGTAGGGTGGACGGAAGAGCAGTTATCTACCACTCTTGCCATTCAAGGGCACTGGCTCAGCTCACACACAAAGGACTTCACACTAGCCTATGTTGCACTCAATCGGACTGGGGCCAGGGAAGAGAGGCAGGAAATTCCAGACACATCAGTGGGAGGAAAACGCCAGAAGCTTGTACTTCTTCAAAGGGGGCACCAGATATAACAATAGGACTCTAAGACCCACTCTTCAGTACACTCCTATAATGTGAATACTACAGAAGAAGGATGCCTTGCTGCCCTACTGCTTAAGCCACACCATGTTTGCTGAGAAGGAAGACTGGACCTTCACCCTTCATCCCAAGATGAAGTGACTCCAAGTGTCAGCTGACTGATCTCCTGTCCTGTGTTACAGGGACATTACAAGCTCCAAAGGACTCCCTTCAACTGCCCAGCTGACCTGCTGCTCTGTACTTGCCTGAGCCCTGCTGGCCTTTTCTGGAAGGAGTTCCTGATCCCTAAGGTGTGCCCTTCATGTCCTGGACCCTTGGTGTGACATCAGTTTAAATCCTCCTAAATAAAAAGGAGAACTAACCTGGTTCCTGTATTTGCCCCATAGTCCATTGTGGAAGGTCTTAACTTGCACTACCAGATAACCATGACAAATGTGTGCTCTTAGTCAGTGTATTTACCCTAAATCTATGAAATTGCATATCCTGGTTCTACTAACTGGACTTTTGTTATTTTGGCGTCAAATCATTTACTACATTTTACTCTATTTTTCTAAATTGGTGTAAGATTTTTCGTGTGTTGTGTTTTAACTTTATTACTGCTTGTGTGCTGCATAAACCTTTGCACATTGCCTCTAAGTTAAGCCTGAGTGCTTTGTGCCAAGCTACCAGAGGGTTAAACACAGGTTAATATAGTGACTTTTTGGTAAACCCTGACAAGGATTGTGTTTGTTGCTTGAGTAGCCCCCTACTCTAATCAGCATCCCAATTTCTCACAGTGAGTTTTTAAGTAAAGCAGTTTGTTTGGTGGTCGCATGCTTTATGTAGATAGTATATTAGCTTTTGCTATACTACTGCATTATTGTGCCTCGGAAAAGGATGCAGTGACATATAAATGAGACAGAATGATGGTGTTGGGTGGTGAGTGGAATGGTATGTAACGTGTGCAAGAGGTGCTGGGTGAAGCCATGTATAAGGAGAGAGTAAATAGTTTAGAAGATAATAGCATGGTGAAGATGGAGAAAGTGTATTTAATGCTGCAAAGAGGTGTGGGTGTAAGGCGCTGAAAGCAGAGGCAAATTCAAAATGGGAAGCAATTTACAGAGGGGTAGTAATTGAAAGGTGGATAGACATTTCACAGTCGGTATCAATTTCAATCAGCCGCTCCTATTGTTTAATCAGTTAGCCGTATAAAAAGCCTGTTTGATCACTAAAAGGTTTTGTCCCGTTTGACAAATCTATCAAAAAAATAATAAATGTACCTCAGATTATGCCACCTAATCATGGGGGAAGGGAAGAGGTCGCATGGTGCGCTATTAGTCACTTTTCCAAGATCTGTAGGAATTCTTGTTCTCTACTACAGGAAAAACTACTGGTTGGGGTAACAATAAACTGTGACAGGAAGAATAGGCTCAGTCCATCTTATCTTCATTCCTTTGTTTGGTGTAAATTCATTGAGCGATTTTAGCGAGAAAAAAAAGAAAATGAAAAATATATCTTATAAACTGGTTCACTTACTGAATGTTGAATGGGAAATTAAATGCGATTGACAGAGGAACTGTTTTTTCCGCTGGGTATTTTCTGCAGGTCATAAACTAGCATCTTTCGTTAGTAAACCTCACAATAAAAATATGCAAAGTTTGCTTTATTCTTTTACATCCGAGTTAAGAAAAATTACAAAATAATTTAAAACCATCCCTTTACTGTGGCTTTCAGAACTGGCCCAGGGGAAGAAATGTATCAAACTATCACAACTAGAGCTCTCTCCGAATTCCATCTTCCCCAACCAATAAAAAGGTGGCTGATGGAGGGAAAAAAGTTTGCGCCTCACTGACTAGCCCATGACTGGGGAGAATGCAGGTCAAAGATCTGCTTCCTGGTATAGCCCACTAATCTTTCCAGCTCTATAACCTTGCCCAAGAGTGGGAAGTAAAAACGTGAGTTCCTCCACACCTTCCTGCTCCTGTCCTATTCTGGTGGGGACTCAGATTGCTCTACTGAACCGTGATGTAGGAGAGAAAACAGCATCTCCATTAACCTGCCATCCCCACAGGGAAAAGGCAACAAGCTTCAATGGGAGCTTATCCTGGTCCACAAGACAGAAAGGAAAGCTCTTGGGATATCTACCCTCCCTTAAAGACAGCATAAGGAATACAATAAGCATTGGTAAAGCAACTAGGTCCTGCTTTTTAGGGGTGAGCGCAAAGTGCTCCATCCCGTGTTGTAATCTCTCTTTGGGCTTCAAACCACGCATGTCACGTCAGTTTCTTTCATTGATTCGTGAGCTTGCCTTTTAAAATCATCTTGCTTTCATTAGTGAAAGGCATGCATACGTCATTCCTTTTCCGGTGCTTACATCAGCGACCTAGTAGTGAAAACATACGAGACTCCACATTTTCCATCCGGTTTCTGGACTACTTTTTCTCTTTTTTCACAGCGCGATCTCGCTGGGCAGAAGTCGAGCGCTTTGCATGACATCGACCCTGTTACATAGTTAATTGCACTTTTGCCAGTTACGTAGATAATTGCACCTTTGCCGGTCACATGGATATTTGCACTTTTTCCCTTTGTGTGACTGCTTTCCACTGATGGCCGCTTTCAGCTCGCTTATGTGAAACTTTTACTTTTCAGTTTATATGGCAAGAAAAGTCCAGTTAGTTATGTGAAACTGTTTTATTTTCAATTTATGCGGCAAGAAAAGTCTGGTTAGGAGTTTACAATGCTAATTGCTCTAGCTCAAGCAAACGTGAGACCCATTGCATTGCAAATGCTTGTTGACTTTCCCGCTGCAGACCTATTAGCATTATTTTTCAGGTTCAGCAAAATGCATCAGCAAAAAGTGAAATAATTGTTATTAGCAAGGATCAACAGCATTTGCAAAAAAAAGTGAGATAATATATATGCTCAAATGTGCCATCACATTTCCCCCGTGATAGTATTGCACCTTAATATCAACTGCAAAACTCAGTGGTAAAACAATATTGCGTCAAAAATATCAAGGATAAAACTATTCAGATGGTGGCTAAAGTAAGTTTAGAGTTACTTTATTTAACTCAACATAAATGTACCTTGGTGATGTATAGCTCTTAAAGGTATGTGAATGTGGAGTTAAGAATAGTACATTTACACTTACCTGTATGGACTTACCTTCTTGATATTTTGTCCTCATTATGTTTGGTATGATATTTGTAGTAGCCCAATATTTTAACTGTGAATATTTCGACATACAACCAACATGACACTATAGTGACAGTAGCTTCCAGACAACCACTGAATAAACAATGGGCCAGCCCAAAGCCCTCTGCAGGTATAGGTATGTTCACCAATGGGCTTTTGATAACAGACAGCTGGTGGTGTCTGTTAGCAAGACGCAAAGGGCCTGATTACAACTTTGGAAGAAGGTATTAATCCGTCCCAAAAGTAACGGATATACCACCAGCCGTATTACAAGTCCATTATATCCTATGGAACTCGTAATACGGCTGGTGGTATATCCGTTACATTTGGGACGGATTAACACCTCCTCCAAAGTTGTAATCAGGCCCAAAGTATGTATATGTATTTTTTAATCTACTTTCGGATCATTCAAAACCATTTGATCACTAACGGATCCTGAATACAATTTTGCTGTTGAGTTCTGATTTCAAATTGTATATAAGTAAGGAAATTACGGCAGAAACAAACCTTTTTTTTCCAAGGAAGTAATGTTACGAAATTAATGTTTGTACCTTATGCGGTGCATTGAAGCCCCCTTAAAAGTTACGTTTTTTCTCTATTTTTAAAATATGTTGACCATCTAGAGAAGGAATTCAAGAGTACAGAAAATGAGATAATAAGTTTTAAAACTCCGTTGGTTCAGGGAGGCTTAAAACAGTAAGAAATTGGTTTACAGTTTGGCAGGAGAGGTGGTCTTTCATACCAAATAGATATTCTCTAAACACATTGATCAGTTTGGTGAGTGATTGGCTTCTATGTTGCAAAACGTTGAGAGCCTTACATGAATGTTACCTAGTAGGGAGAATAATAATCAGGATCATACCTCTAATATGCATACTCAAAGTTGTTTTGTGAGAGTTTTATGAAAAGCTACATTTATATGTAAACTGCCCTTCAGATGAATATTAGAATTAATTATTTTCTAGTTCATGTTGCAGAATTCATGTAAGGAAATTAGTAGTGGGGCTTTTAGTAATTTGAAAATAAGGAAATCACCTGTAGTGGAATATTTTATGGCTCATGTTTTTCAGTCCTGTATTTCTGCATGGCTTCGCAAACTGAGCGGGTTCCATGGTTACTGCTAAAATTACATTCTCACATCCTTATTAAATGTTGATAATAAAATGTTATTAAAGATTTGTTTTCCGTAAGACATGAGGCTATTGTTTCTATGTTCATTCCTGAAACCCAATCGGTTAATTACAGGAAGGTTTGTCCATTACTACGCACAGTAATTGACATAATATATTTTACCTAGAATAAACTAAGGCCCATATTCACATGTGGCCCAAGCCACTGCTACATTACGTTTTGTAACTCAGCGAAGGCTGCTCACTCATAGCTACAAGGCCACGCAAAGTCACTTTGCATGCCTTTTCATGGCCTTGTAGATATGGAGTAAGACAATGCACCACAAGCTGCTGTGTTCCCTTACTTTACGTCAGGGAGGCATTTCCATGGGTGTTGTGTTGGTAATCCCACGCAACATCCGTGGATTGTGATGCATTTCCAGATTTACAAGGTTTTGTAAACCTAGGAATGCGTCAAAAGCCCACGCCACCTTAGGGGTGGCATAAGAATGACACAACAGAGAGAAATATCCTTATTTCCCTCTGTTTTTTCTGCATCACACTAGAAGGAGGAATTTGCCGCCTTTGATTGTTTTTGCGCAGGAAGGTGTCCCTTCCTGCACAAAAACAATCATCCCCACAACACAGGCACCCTTGCACCATGGCGCAAGGGTTCCTGTGCTGGCGCATGGCAGCAATTTGTGTGCCAGTGCTGGGGGAGAGGACAGAAATGCACCGTATCTTGGAGATATAGTGCATTTCTTCTCTTTCCCAGTGGCACTTGCTGTGCTGCCCGGCCCCATGATCCTTGCAAATATGGCCCTAATTGTGTGTGCTGCTAGAGCCGTGGATGAATATGCATTTAATTTCTCTTAATTGAGCTTATGTAAAATTCACTTTGTAGAAATTTGTTTGAGTGGATGTCCTTAATTCATGGCCTTTTAATTCAGGGGTGAAAGCAAGCAAGAATTTTAGTAACTGATTTACTTTAATAGTCTGAAGTTGGGTACAAGTAATAGAAAAGGATGTCACTTTTTACTTTTCATCAATAATTTGTTACTCCTTCAATAATATGTTTATTGAGCCGCACACTTTTAAACAATACATAGTTTCCATGATAAAAACATTATAAAAAATTACCAATTTCCCTTGATACAAGCATCATAAAACAAAATCAAGTAACTTAGGGCCAGATGTAGCAAAATTTTGCGAGTCGCAAATGGCCCGAATCGCAATTTGCGACCCCGCAAAATCGGAGATGGGATGCAAAAACCCCATTTCCGAATCGCAAATTGCGCCGCAAGCCATTACTGATTCGCAAACCATATGAAATAGCCACTCGCAAATTGCGACTAGTTGCAAAAAGCCCATTTTGCACTTCCAATTTACCACTAACTCAGAGCAGGTGGTAACCAGAACCAAAGTATAAAAGGAGACCCAGAAGGCGCCTGGGTTACTCAAGATGGCGGAGATATATGTGATAGCAAGGAGGAGGAGAGCCCACGCCGCACAGCAGATGAGGAGGAGGAGCCAGAGACAGGAGAAGATATACAGAACCAGACAGACACTTTTCCAACAAACTGAGGAGGAGATATATGATAAATACAGACTCAGCAGTGGAGCAATATTAGAATTAATAGATCTACTCAATCCGCAGCTTCAACGCAAGACTGTGCGCGGCAGCGCCATCCCCCCACATGTGAAAGTGCTATGCTCACTGCACCTCTTGGCCTCGGGTAGCTATCAGGGGGCCATTGCAGTGGCAGGTGGGGTATCTCAAAGTGCACTCTCACGGTTCTTCAGAGCATTCCTAGATGCCATACTCACACACATGTCCAGATACATATACCTACCCAGGAATGAGGCAAAAATCAACAGCACCAAGTTGGAATTCTACAGGATTGCCAACTTCCCGCATGTAATAGGGTGTGTAGACGGGACACATATACAAATATGCCCTCCTGCAAATCTGGAATATCTGTTCCCCAACCGGAAGTGTACCCAGTCACTGAACATACAGGTGGTATGTGACGCCCATTATGTTATAACTGACATGGTAGCCAAATTTCCAGGGAGTACACATGACTCCTACATTTTCAGGCACAGTGGGATACACCAACGCCTAGAACGTGGGGAGTTTGGAGACGGATATCTCCTAGGTATAGCTGAATACACCTTGCAGACATACACACAGGTCAATGTGGAACCCATCCATGCCCAGCTAACATTGTTAATTTTTGCCAAATAGGTGACAGTGCATATGCACTACGACCATGGATACTTACCCCGTAATTAACACCCAGCAATGAGACAGAGAGGCGATACAACAGTGCACATAGGAGGACCCGAAATGTTATAGAGAGGACCTTTGGACTGTTGAAGGCAAGATTCCGATGCCTTCACAGAAGTGGAGGTGCCCTCCAGTATGCCCCAATAACAGCATTCAAGATCGTTGGCGCATGCGCTATACTGCACAACATTGCCACCAGACGTGGGCTACATCTCACCCCAGAAGACCCCGATTCGGAGGATGACGAGCAAGAGCTACCACATAGCCATCATGGGGATAGAAGCATTGCAAATCAAGGCAGACAGAGACGGGACCACATTGCAAACCAATACTTTGGAAGGTATGTGGTAATTGTCACCACACACACAATTGTCACACACAAAGAGCCCAGGTGTAAAGTGGAACAAACAAGAACTTTAATGAAGTGAACCAAAAAACTATTGAAATGAACTATTGATCAGGGGCTGTAAAAGTCCACCTGCTATGAGGACACATTAACCTCATGTGCCTCCATTGTTTGTCAGTGCGTAGCTCATATCCTACGCCTGGGACGCCCAGCATGGCTGGTGCCTGGAGCGTCTGCAGATCCCTGCCGTGCACTTCCACTACGCAAGACCATGGTGTCTGTGTTAGATGCACTACTTATAGTAGAGCCCTCCTCACTGTCTTGCGGCGTGTCTGCTGCGCCCCTAGCCACCTGTGGTGCCTCCATCATGTCCACTGCATGGCTTATGCATCCCAGGCCGCGAGCCACATCACTGGCAAAGTGGCCCATGTCGACCTGTAGGCTGACTGTGCGGTGTGATAGCCCTGTGGTATTTACAGCCAGGCGGACGATGGAGGCAGCCATGCGGTCTAGTTGGTGGATCAGTTGGCGGTCACAGCGCCTTGCACCCTCTCTCTCCGTGACAAGTTCAGCCACTAGTTGCCTGATGGAGAGCGCAAAGTCACCTACATTACTGTTCAGGTGTTGTAGCTCTGTGTGGACCTGTGCCAGCCCTGTTGTCTGATTCCTCTCCATTCGCTGCATGGCCCCTGAAATCAGTCTCATTTGCGTTGTCTGCAGGCGCTGACCTTCGATGAGTGCAGCCTCGGCGGCAGACATGGAGGAGTCCCCTACATCTCCCTGTGACACTGCAGGGGCAAGGACACGTCGCCTGCTACGCGGTGGTGCATCTGTGTCCTGTTGGCTGGCACTGTGGCTGGGACCGGGTGCTGGGTCTATCTCCACTATGGCCACTAGTGCATCTGGAGGGGACTGTGGTCGGGTGGTGCAGGTCCCTGTGGTGGCTGATCCTGGGTCCTGTGCTGCTTGGTGGCTGACCTCTGACCCCTGGACGGTGTGGCTGGTGGTGGTGTCTAGTGGGAAACCTGTGGGACATAGGGTACACACTGTCAGGATCTACCATCTGTTGTATGCTTCCTAATAAACTGTTGCCTATCAGCTGCCTACTGGACTACATTGCCCATAATGCACCATTCTGGTGGTTGCTACTCTGAAATGGAGCCATTTTGGTTGTTCATGCTGCTGTGTACTAGGTGGGTGGGGGTATGGCAGATATGGGTGTACATGCATGTTTCATGGTACTCATTGGTTGATGGTCCTGGTGCTGACGTGTCCAGCTCTCCTATTCCAGACACTGCCTCTGGCTCCAGGGTCTCTTGCACTCTTTCCTCCATGGGTGTGGGTGGTGGGATGGTAGATGGGCCTCCTCCAGTGCCCCTAATCTCCTGGAGGCGCTCTGCCACCCTCTCCTTGGTCCTGGAGCGCAGGTCATACCCTCTTTTTTTAAGTTCATCAATGCTTCTGTGGCTCACCCCCATTGAATTCACCTTCTCCTGGATTTCCATCCAAATCCTTCTTTTCTCCAGCTCAGGCACACTGAGGGCTGCTCTTCCAGAGAGTTGATCATGGTGCTGGCAGCATTCATCCATCAGCACCTCCAGTTCCTTTTCAGAAAATTTTATTTTCCTCTTTCTGGCTGATTCCTCCATTGTTGCTGCTGTTCCTCCTGTTGGCTGTTCAGCAGTCAAATGGGTGTGGTCCTCCCTCCTCTCAGGTGTATTAGTCAACTTCCTGGCTGTGATGTCATCATCAAGAGCCAGGAAGTGTTTTCCAGAGTGTTCTGCTGCACCTGCATGTAATTTGCGGCACAGTCGCAATTTGCAACACCCACTCGCAATTTGCGTGTTCGTTTTTAGTGAGGTCGCAAAAAGCGACTTCGCAAACAGCGGACTCGCAATCTGCGGGGCGACTTAATTTGCGAGTCTCAAAATGAAGTCGCTTCTTCTTGCTGGATACCTGTTTGCAAGTCGGAAATTGCGAGTCGCAACGACTCGCAATTTCCGACTCACAATTTTTTTCCTACCTACATCTGGCCCTAACTCTTTTAAAATCATTAAATATCTTACAAATGCTTAGGGTTCCTTTTTCCTGAAGCCTTGTGACCCAGATTAGTTAAATCCTTATGGTTGAGCCGCAAAACAATTATTGATCTTCAAGGCAGCTGCCATAACCTGTAACCACTTCCTGAGCTTGGACCCATTTAAATTAAATTTGTCAAATCAAACTTTGGTGACTGCAGTTTACCAAAGTAATAAGACAATGTTTATTTGGTGATGTCCCCAAGATTTCACGTTTGCGATGTTCCAATTGGTACTTATTGTGGGTCCAAAAAATCGCTGTTCCATTTGTTGGCCCTATTGACTCATTTGATTTCTTATCTTATTTTCTGGTGAGGTGTGACAAGATGGAAATGTCCCCAATTCCTTAAACCTGTTGCAGTAGAGGATTTGAGCCTTTGAAGGTTAGTCTCTTAGTTATTTTTGTTTTTTGTGGAAAGGAGTATGAAGCAAATTTTTGTTGAGCGTTTCAGTGTAGTACTGGAGAATATACAAACATTGCATATTATGTAGAGTCACATTAGACACTCTTTTGTGGAGCAGAATTGGAGTAAATAAAATGTTTCTTCAAAAGTGTTGTACTTGAACGTTTTGCCACTTCTGCACTCTAGAGGAGGTTTGTCTTTAGTTAATGCCCAAGGTTGACATTAACATTACAAAATAGGATTTTGCATCTGTTTCTACATTAAATCTTTTTCTAAAGCAATTGTGTGTATACAGGCAGTCTGTTACAGTAATTAGTTTCATTACAAACAAAGGGCCATATTTATTAAAAAGTCCTGCAGCGCAGCACGTCACCTGGCTCTGTGGTGCAGGGTGACAGGAAAAGGGCGCTGTACTTAACATTGTATGGTGCAGTCCTGTCTTTTCCCTGTGCTGGGGCACAAAGTGCAGAATGCAGCACACATAGATAGGGAAAGTAACAGGGAGAGGCATGGCTTTTTGATGCATTATCAGGTTTATCAGTAATGGCAAATCTGGGAATGCTCCGAAATTATGGGTGGATCCGTTGGAACACCCACACTCCACCCATGGAATGCCTTACTAGGGCAAAGTAATGCAAGGCAGAGATTTGCGCTGCATTGCATTACTCTAGATTTATCAAGCCAGCCAAGACCACACAAGGTGGCCCTGCATGGGTTGATAAGTCTACCTTAAGAGTTGCATCCAGTACTTAACTTGTAAATAACAATGTGCCGGTGCCTGAAGCTCAGCTCTGAAACTCGTGGCTGCTGCAATTAAATGTGCGAGCATGGAATACTGAAGCCATCTTGGGCCTCGCCAATACATTTACAGCCACTCCCTGTCCCTTCAGCTCACTCTTGCAGCTTTCTGCTTTCTCCTTTTGTTTTTTTCTTCATCTGTCTTGCCTCTATGTGTCTTTTTCTTGCAGTAGGTATTTGAGACAGAAATATAAGTATTGAAATCACTAGCTCAAATTAAGCACTGGCTTATCACCGTTGTGCCACATTGCATGGCAGAACGGTGACATATGTCTTTGTTAAATGTGCCCCATAAGGTTTAAACTGAGATACGCCTAGGGAGTGCTAGGATCCCCAAGATTGGCTTACATCACTAATAACTAATTAGTAACAGAGGTCATTTCCAGAAGCTGCTACCACGAACACCCCAACATGAGATACTATTAAACGTCTGATTCTACTAATAGCTGTGCTTAATTTGTGCTTGTTTTTTCCAGTGCTGAGCACCAGCACTTATTTTTGAGGGCGGGGCTTATTCTTCTGCCTCAAGCGTTTGCTGTGAGCAAAAGACACATATGGGAAAGAGGAAGGAAGAGAAAAACGAAAATGCGTCAGAAAGGGAGAAAGTAGAAAGCTGCAAGAGTGAGCTGAGGGGGCAGGGAGTGACTTTAAATGGATTGAGGAGGCCCGAGGTGGCTTCAGGATTACGCCACCTCAGTATTCTGTGTTCGCACATTTAATTGCAGCAGCCGCGTGTTTAAGAGGAGGGCTTTGGGCACCGGCACCTTTTTATTTACAAATTAAGCACTGACTAATAGCCTGCTGTACAGAGAACAGTGGAGAGCACAAATAGTTATCCAGTAGCCTGAAAGCTGATTGAATCGTTTCTACATCATGATGATGTAATCTCCAGGATTAATTTGGTGTCTAATTTACCTTTGCCTAGATAAGGACTTTTTTGGTCCAAAACCTTCCATCCAAATGTCATGCTCAAGAATTCCCCTATGCTCAGTTGAATACAATTGAATACAGGGTGTCTTGGCAATCAAAAGCTATTTTTGGTATAGAAATCCATGTAGAACCTTTCATATGAGGCTTGTATACATTCGTGGAATAAAGTAAATTATCATTCAAAGAAAGGTGAACAGTGAACTGAAAGGCATTTTTATGAACTATGATACATGGTTGCTTTTTATGAGTTGTATAAAGTTATTTTTGCATTGCAGAGGTTAGAACGTTCATTTGGTTTGCCTGTCCTGGCGGTAGTTGGGGTTTCCTAAATTTGTAATGAGAAAAGATATTTTTACATCCTACAACGCATTAATTTATGCATTATTTTTTTACACTAACTTTTCTGTACATTGAATTATAAACAACTGTCTATTCCACTTAACTTCTGTTCGAATGGTAATGTTTAATACAAGTCTAAAAAAAAAGTGATGGCTTTCAAATCTGTTTGCTGACAGCTGAACTATAGTAATGCTGCTTTACGTATAAATTACAGAGACATCTAGCTCAAAGTGATAGTGTAGCCTTTCAACTAAAAGGAATAGCTTTCAGCGTATGTTTTGTTAGTGGGTGCTGCAGCAGCATTTATTATCTATATGTGCATGGGAAATAAATCATAAATTAAATTGCTGTCGACTTTACATATCAGTGCAGTACTGGTATCATCAATGAACTCATTGAAGCTGACTAGGATTGTTTGCTAAGTACAGCTTTCCAAATACAAAAAAAGAAATACAAGGAGATATATTGATGTTGAGAGTAATTGCATCAGCCTTTATCTATACACCCAGATGAAGTCAGAAACCACATCATTGACTACATTGCTAGAAACATACATATTACAGCTACTATTCCTTGCCACAGTGACGTGCAAGTAATTGCTAATTTTCCTCAGCTGTTTTCTAACAGTGGAAATGCAGTCTTCTATCCATACTCTACAACCAGATACTTTTGGACATGCTCTCATAATTGGTGTGTTGTGGGAGCAGTAGGACTGGGGTTTACTAGAATACCATAAGGAAATAAGCAGCAACCATACCACTGGGTACGACCACAGAATCTGCCCAGTGGACTCTGAGGATATGTCAACTATGTGACAAAGGGCCATACTTTCTGCAAAGAACCTGATACCATGGACGAGTGCCATTCACAAAGGACCCAAGGCCATGGTTACTAGGCACAGTTTCTATCCGGAGGCCACATAGTGAAGCAAGAGCATACTTGGCATGGTTGAAGCGCACAGAAAGGTGGTACAAGGCCACACACTGTTCCCAGTGGCAATTGAGCATTGTTACAGAGCTGGGGATTTATTTTCAAGACATGGCATTAGGTCAGGCCCCTCCCCCAGTAATGACAAACCGGGCCATGACGTGGGTTCTATGACTTTGATGATGGGCACAAGGCATGGCTAACCGCCAAGGCCTCCTGTCAGCTCCAGGACACGCCAACAGTGACGGAAGGTAGAGGCAAAGCAATTTAAGGGCAACTTTCTAGGCATCCTAACAAAATTCAAAACTTTTATTGACAAAGCTTTTACTAACCAAAGTTGTGATTCCCTACTAATATTAGTAACTAGCCAGCAATGTGAAAAAAGATTTCTCTCCAATTTAATTCAAAGCATGTTATGATTATGATCCACAACCTAAAAAGCACTGAAATGAGACATCTCTGGTGAGATATGCAAGCATTATTCACTACCAGCCACTACTTGAAACATCATGCATAAATTTGAATGAGCAGCACAAATGACATAGAGCAATGGTTCTGGAACTTTGGAAGATTGCAATTACTACACCAGTAAAGAGTGACTTATTGTAACACTTGCTAACTACACAAATCCTTTCTGCTGAAAGAGGTTGAGAGCTGAACTATTTTAGGCCAGATCAATCATTGAGTCATTGTCACCCTCTAATAGCTCAGAAGGTGGAGCTTTACCTTCTCCACACCCGGCTCTTATATTGAGTCTTCCAAGACCTGGAAAAAACACAAACAGCATATTCTAGCTATCAGAATGGGAGTAATATAGGAAATGGCAAATAGAAGACTAATTTGGAGAACTACTGATCAAAACACAACTCTGTCCAAACAGCTTTCGTAAATGTGACTCTATAATATGTCTTCCCTACCAGGAGCAAATATATCTTTCTCTATCACTGTCTCACAGAGACACACCAAGCTAACCAGGGATTGACATGCACACTAACCAATCACATTTCAAATCACCCCAGGTTCTCTAATAAACCAGTCATTCAGTGTGAAAGGAGGGTTGCACATGCCTCCAGTTGATTCACTGGATTTCCCACTCATGAATACATATGACAATATGCTCTTTGTCAGTCTTATGTATTATGTGGTGCTCAGGTGATTGCATACAGATTTTACTGATTTCGATTTTTTTGACAACATAGCCAAGCGTCTGTCTGCAAACCCCTCTTTGTGTCTGGATCAGCACACCATCCATACTCACTAAATTACAATAAAGGTGTTTACTCATGTCTAACCTAGCTCCCATAACATTGTGGGAATTTCAGTCACAAAGATCCTCTCTTGCTGGTCCTAAAAAGAAAGAAACAAGTAACCACCTAGAGCAGTGTTATGTTTGGATTTTGTTTGGTCACTCAGCAGGAGAAATTTTTTGGTCTGCAGGGGTAACCAATTTGAGAAACTAGTTGCATCCAGCACTATTTGCTCAGGAGCTGAAAACATAGCAAAATATGCAACATTTTCAGTCTTTTGTTACCCCCCACAGCAGTAGGTTATGATCACTCCAAAACATCCAGTGCATTGCGTATCACAACCTTACATCCTGAAATAGACGGCTATATGTCTATGTAAGGTTGTGATACACAATGCACTGGATGTTTTGTCGGCAACATGAATAAGAATATGATTGCGTAATATGCATTGAGTCTATGGCCCTGAAGAAGTCTTTTTATGGACGAAAGTCATTGGCTGTGGCTGTCTTTTATTGTGATGTTTGGGTTATTTTAAAGAAAGATAATAATTCAAATGGACTGATATTAACAAATTGGACTCTTTGAATTTTGTTTAGGGTGGTGCACGGTCAAGAATTGATTTGTTTAGCTCCACCAACTGGTTCACTGTCAGAGGACAGCAGTTTACAAAAATTATATATATTATTAGCATTAGCCATTCCTCTTGGTTTATAGCCTTATATTTTTCCTGGAGGAATATTAATAACATGGGTAAACATCAAGAATAAACAGCTGTTAGAAACCCCCCTTACCTCTCAGACATCTTCTTATGACTTACCAACACTAAATTCTGAAGGGTGGTTTCACAAAAACCTGCCACTTTTAATAACACGTGCATTTATTTGCCGATGTTGGAGAAGTAGGTTTCACTGATAATACCAATCTTTTTTCCTTGTGACTTCACTGTACACGTGCATGTTTCTCTCCTAAAGTCAAATGCAATTAACTTGCGATAGTTAGCTCACAGTTCCTTTGCAGTGAATTTTGATGCATGATAAGACCTGACATAACAGGGTCACATCTCTGTGCACGTTAGATCTTTGATAGAAGGAGCAAAGCTCCAAGTTAACAAAGTAAGCGCATGAAACTTTTACATGTTTCCTTTGTTTCTTCGTTTTATGCAAGAAAAGCTGAAAAGTCGAAGTCTTAATTTAGGAAAATAATTGTAGTTTATGTAAAATTACTCCCTCATAAATGGATTTTAGGATACACATGTATGGGTTATTCATAAAGCATTCCAAGTCGATCAGGAGTACTTTTTACCATTCCAAAGAAACAGGTGTAAAGGCACTTATTCGCAAGTGAAAGAAACGTACGCATTCTTTTGGACCCTGCATTTTTGTACACCCTATGTCACAGTTACGACATTTAAAAATGTATAATAACTTTTGATTTGTTTAGTTTTTCAGTTCAGTATTGGTTTTCCTAACATCTGCTTTCCACAACCTCGTTGGGAGCAATAGTGTAAATAATCCAGTGTTTGTACTTACTTAAGTGCACGTAAGTGTTCATTTGGCCTTAAGTTATTGAAGTTGCCATTGCTAAAGGTTTTGTCCTTTCTCTGATGATAGTGTCTCTCGTGCAAAAGCACAATTGGTTTTGCTTTACGAAAACGTGAGCTACTCCACTTTTCATACTTTTTTTCTTATATCCATTGAGGCCCATATTTATACTTTTTAGCGCCGCATTCACGTCATTTTTCGACGCAAAAGTGGCGCAAACTTACAATTGTATTTTGTTAGTTTGTGCTGCGTTTGCGTCAAAAAATGACACAAATGCGGCGCTAAAAAGTATAAATATGGGCCTTAATTTTAAGGCACTTGCAGGACTGTTTTTACTTTGGCGTCTGTATGTCCCCC
Organism: Pleurodeles waltl; assembly: GCF_031143425.1. NCBI lineage: Eukaryota > Metazoa > Chordata > Amphibia > Caudata > Salamandridae > Pleurodeles > Pleurodeles waltl. The sequence continues at coordinate 468,317,868 of NC_090439.1, forward strand.
GGTTTTCTTCAACATGCTACTGGTTCAAATTTTAGTTTAGATTTTTTACTAGTTGAGAAAATCATCAACTGACTGTATAGAATGTATTTGAAATTTTAATTTATGGAAAGTGCCATCATTATGTGCGGGTTTATTGGCACATATTTGTGTAACTCTGTCCCAGCTTTAGGTGCGCTGTGCATCGGTCTTTGACTTTTCTTCCTGCATCATTTTGAAATATTGCATCTAATAAAGTTGTACTTTACCGGTATTGGACGTTCTAATTTAGGCTGGGGAATGGCAATCAGGGTGTTTTTACTATGAATATAACTGAGTGTGTGTGCCTCCTGTGATCTTCTTTGGGTGACAGCTGCTAGCCTCCTTCAGTGCATATCCCTTATGTAGCTTTGTGTAGCTTTCAAATTCCCCTGGGTGCTTTTGTAAGCTTGCTACACTAGGTCACTTCAGGGAGGTACCTCTGCTAACTACTGACACGCACATGTTAAGACATTGCTTGTACATAACACAGCCACTATAGTTTGGGGTTCTTTATTGGTCTATTATAAGAAGCCCATGGTGCTGTGTTGCTTAGGGTCATTTCGCTCAGCTGAACTTCCACATGGGTTTCTTAAATCTGTTTATATTATGTATCCAGGTAACTAAAGTGAAAATACGTGAGCTTGTTACTAGTAATTTGTTAGTTTATCTGAAATTTGTAGCTTTCCACATATATAATAATGTCGATTTTTCATCTGAAACTCACATTTTATGATATCTGCTACATAGTTCTGCTTGTTGGTCTGATTTGTAAGGGGTCTATTTATGAACTGTTTAATAATCCAAAATGCTGTCTGTTATTTTGTCTATAATGCAATATTTCTGAACAAGCCCCTCTCAACGTTCCGGTGACTGCAGTTAAACCATCCTACTACACATAAGCAATTCTAGTTTCTATCTAGGTAGTTTCTGCTGGCTAACTGAAGTTCTGTTATTCAGTTTTGTCTAGCATACATGCACCACTTGTGGATTCTTGGAACTCTTCGAGCTCACAAAGAGGACAAGACAACAATATTTGAAGTGGTCATCTAGGAACAGTGGCTCTGTTCTGTAGAAAGCTTGATGAGTCATATTCCGATGCTTGCCCATAATTCTCTGTTCGATCCTCAGCCAGTGAATTAAGACACTTTAGTTCTGGGGTAGTTTTCCAAAGAGGAGCTGAACTTAACAGTCATGCTGCCATATTGTCAAGGCCCTGCGCCCGCACTTTTAATATGAGACCCAAATACAAACAGAAGCAATAATAAAGCCTGGAAAAACTATACAGCAAGGGACTACTCTATGGTGGGATTCTAAAATTTGTGGCGCGATCTCTAACAAAATGTCCGAATGTTAGTGACCGTATCTGACAACAGTGTTTACCTGAGAATGATGCTACACTTCTTTGCCAATCAGAAATAATAGGGTTTTCTCTACTCATAGAATTCATGGGGAGATCGTCGGCTTGGCTTTGTAGTCATGTTGTCATTTGTCAGTAGGCACCTTTATCCGCCAGTGGGTGAGCACCTAAGACTTACACCCATTTATCTTTAACAAATTAGACTACAGCCAACGTCTACGTCTATTTTTTCCAACCTCATTAATTGCCAAGGGATGCAGTGGCATTGTAGCAATGAAAATACAGAGGGAGTACTTTAAGTTAAATTATAGTCAGAGGGCATATGACAGTTCTGATGTCAAATTTTCACTTATATTCGGTGGTCTCACTTGTTTTCAGTGAGCTAGCTAGTCAGCATCAACAAGTGCTTATGGCCATATATTACCTTTTGGGTTTTTCAAATGACTATTGCAGTGTCAATCACAAAAACACATGAAGACAGTGAACATTAGGTCAGTTTTTGCTGCCTCCCAAGTTCACTTTTTTTTGTCCATTCGATCTGATCACTGAACGACAGAAGACATCAGGCGAAACAGCATACAACCCCCAACTCACCAATTAGGGGTAAAAGGCCGCTTTAATAGAGCAGGTCTGGCAGAAAATAATAACCCACGCATTTAAACCTTAAAAACCTAAACCTCCTCACTAATACATGTAAATTCCTAAACCCCACCCCACCCTCTATTAAACTTACCCCTCATCAATACCCCCTCCCCACCCCTACCTTGAATCGACCAATCCAGCACCCATCTGTCCTGCTGTCCACCTTCTGTAGTTACCCTTGCTTTTTCCTCCGTTTTGTTGCTTCTCAAAAATCCCTGACCTCTCATTTTTGTGCATACGTACCCTTCACCCCCAAAGCATGTCTGTAAAAACCCACCACACAGGAAAGTACGCCAGGTGTTTCCTGCTCCACGAAAAATTCTGCTTTTACTCACGACCCCATAACTTCTCCCCTAAAAGGTCTACAATCCTAATCCTAAAGTCCAATAAATAATGCTCAACGCCTAAAAAAGATAAATGCACCCCTTCCTGTCTTAAAAGATCTACATCCACGTGCACAATCTCTTCATGCTGCAAAACTTGAAATCTTGTGCATTTAGCAAAAACCTCTCATCTCCCTGTTCACCTATTTACGTTGTTTTTCAATCCCCTTGAATAAAGTTGCCCCCCTCCAAACTCGCCTAGGCACCAAATCAGTCCAAACAATGTGTGCCCCAGCCCACTTCTGTTTGATCCTCAATAGATCCATCTTCATGGCCTTCAAAAGCCTAATACCTGATAAAGCCACTAAATAATTTTCCCCCAAATGTGCCACTAATAAATCTGGACAAACTGCTTGGGCTAATTTCTTGGAAAGAACATATAACAATTCTCCCCACCTCATACAACTTTTGCCCACCCAGCAGATCTTTATGCTGGCCCCATCCAAATGCAATTGTTGACCAAAGTGCCCTGATGCAGCCTGCTTCTCGGCCCAACGCACAAAGGAATGCCCCACTATCCAAACTGAACAAACTGCTCTGTCTGGGCCAGCCACATTACCCATAAAAAACAACTGGCAACCATGTATCATTACAACATACTTCTAAATGACTTGATCTCACATAACGCTTAAAACACTGAGACCTCCAATGACCCAATTCCATTTTTGCCCTGTCTGATCATCCAAGTTGCTTAGCTTCTGTAGCTGTCCCAATCCTAAATAAATGGGTACCATACAATTGTGGTGCCATACCCAATTTCTTAATTGCCATCTTCAAAACCGAAAGTAACTGATGCGACTTCAAATGTGAACCATCCTGATAAACAAATACAAACCTGGAATCATTCCGCAAAATCCTGGCAAAAGAAGACCAACAACATACCAGATCCTCTGGGGGATCCCCACCTTGCATCACTACTTTGTGTCCCCTCCCCAACTGATCAGCCTCTGATGTCCTTAACCACAAACAAATAACACCCACACTCACACACACGTCAGAGCGCAAAATGCCCGTCTTACCTTTTACCCCTAACAGCTCAGAGACTCTAAACGCCCCAATGAAACAGCCATGACATGCATAGGGCATTAGAACCACCTCCCATGGTGAAAAACACATTTCTTTTAAGACTAAAATGAGGTCCTTCAGCAAATGTGCTGTTACCTGGCATCTCTGAGCACACCTTGCACCCCCTTTTCTATCCCAGCCGGCCAGTATCCTTCTGCAAATCTCACCCTCCATTGGATCATAGCCCCAAAAATACTTACCGTAAAAAGAAATACCTGACAAATTACCCGATATGGTTACAGCTGACAGTCCCAAATCAATCTGCTGCATGATGAATTGAACAGCACATTCCTGCCTTTTTCTTCAAACAAACCCCCCCAATCGCCTAACTGCACTTGATTTTAGAAATTCTGACCAAGCCTGATCACAACTTTTCCATGTAGACAGAGCTCTATACTGTTGAATCAGCTCCAACATCCTCAAATTCCCATCTTCCATAATGTCCCAGGAACTGCTGTCTTTTTCACACCTGCTCTCGCTGCAAGCCCACAGAATCTCTGCCACTGTGAACAAGATATTGCATCAGCAATGTCGTTATTAACACCTGTAACATACCTCGCCTTAAACATTATGTTAAACTTCAAACAATTCAGCAAAAACACCCTCAGTAATTTCAACACTTTCTCATACCTTCGCTTTCTGAGAATTCACTAAATTCACAACTGCCTGATTGTCCACATTGAAAACCACATTTCTATTGGCTAGTGTCTGTCCCCATAACGACAATGCCACCACTAATGGAAAAAAATCCCAAAAAGCGATACTATGCCGGGCCGCTTTCCATGAATTTGGCCAACTCTCAACAGCCCAATGTTCATCCCAGAATAAACCAAAACCATGTGAACCGGAAGCATCAGAGAAAATTTGAACTTGCAAAAACCAATCCTCATCTTCAAGAAACATAGTCACTCCATTGAAATCTTGTAAGAAGGAAATCCACATCCTCAAATCAGCCTTAACACTGGCTCGAAGCCGGACATGATGATGAGGTAACACTGCTCCGCTAAGCGTAAAGCCCAACCGCCTGCAAAAAGCCCTTCCTACTCTCACAACCCTACAAGCAGAATTGAAATGACCAAGCAAAATTTGCACCTGCCTCAACTCCAATTTAAGTCTTTGAACTGCCTCCTTTAACAATGCAATGAGTGTATGCACTTTCTCCTTAGGTAAAGGCACTTCCATTTTTACAGAATCTAGCTCAATGTCAAGAAAATTTAAACAAGTCGTGGACCCTTCCGTTTTCTCTGGAACCAAAGGAACATCCATGTCAAGCATGGCCTCTTGAAAAGACACCAAAGCTCTCTGACTGTCACCTTAATCAGCTGCTCCCACCAGAAAGAAATCATCCAAATAGTGAGTTACATACTTATAACCACTCCTTGACTGGAAGAACCACTGTAAAAATGAACTAAACGTCCCAAACAGTGAACATGAAACTGAGCAACCCATAGGCAACATTCTGTCAACATAAACAGCCTTGTCAAACTGGATCCCCAGCAAAGGAAAATTGTGCGGATGCACTGAGAGGGGTCTAAAAGTTGACTAAATATCGGATTTTGCCATTTCTGCCCCAATGATACAGCGTCTTACCAGTGAACGTGTTTCGTCAACTGATGCACAATGAAGAATGGAGTCTTCGTGAGCAATGAAATCATTAACAGATGCCCCTACCGGCCATTACAGATGATGTATCAACCTAAAATCACCCTGTAGTTTCTTGGGTACCACGCCCAGTGGGGAAATAGACAAGTTTGGCATCGGCCAGCAATCAAAGGGGCCCACAATTCTCCCCAACTCCAGTTCCTTCCATAACTTAGCCCTCACCACTTCAGGTTGCTCCATTCCCGACCTCAAATTTCTGGCCCATCTCTTTATTCTTGGTCCATAGTAGCATAATCGAAGACCTTCAGCAAAACCCCAAAACAAAATCTTTGCCTTGGACTCCTTTGGATAAAACTGCAGCCAATACCTCGGCATCTCCATTTTAATAGGAGTAGGGCCCTTTACCAGCCACATGCTGTATGGAGCCCCTGACCCTGTCAACGCCTCTACCATGGGTACCTTGCCATCCCCAACGCATCCCTCTTAAACATTGGTAAACTGGATGCCTACCTCTGCAGCTGGAGCAGTCATGTCTAAATTTGCATTGCTGTCTTGTACACACATCGATGTTGAACGACCAGCATACCCCATTCTGAGGCAGCTGTCCTCTTGTCGCATTCCCCACCCTATATAGGGTGGGGCGACCTTGCAAGGGCTTATACTGTAAGGGCAAACCACTAGCGGTATGCATTACAGACGTGTTCCTAGCAGTCCAAAGCCACTGCATCCATAATTCATTGTCAGTCTCCCTCCACTCCTTGTCCGGATAAATTCCCATCCTTGCCCTAAACTCCTCATCAAATCTGGACCATCCAAAACCGACATAATCCATTTGAGCTCTCCGCACAGTATCCATGTACTTGAACAAAGCTACACACCTCTCTGGATAGTGTTCACAATAAACGCTCACATATTTCAAAAAGGCTGAAGCCCAGTTCTCAATAGGGGTAGGTACTTTGGGCCTACCCGCTAACACCCACTCTTCTTCCTTTGAACCTTCCTTTGCCTGGACGTCCCTGTGAAGTAATTTAAAAACATCAACAAATTCACCTTTAAAATGTTTTTCTTTCATATTTTCAGTGAGATGCGCCCCCAACGGCATCGACACTCCCATGTATGGAAGCTTTTTGTTCTTGACTCTTCCCCCAGTACCTTCATTTCCCGATTTATTCTCCTGAACCTGACTTTTACCACCTTGAAGCAAGTCTGACTTACCTGCACCCTCCACTGTTCCTGCTACATCCTGTTTTGAATTTTCAATGTCAACATTTCCTTCTTTCCCGATAACAGCCTGAATCCCCATATCCCTTTCCAAGGACTTTTCCCCTACTCCAGCCCTCACCCTTTGTATACCTCCCCCCTTTCAAAACATTCCCTTCTCTTCTCACCTCGAGGTAAGTTTACAGCTGTGATGTTTTTCCTTCCTTTTCTATCCCGACAATCGCTCTGGACCGCCTTCCCTGTTATCTCTTGAAAAACACCAACACCTTCCCCCATTAGACATTGACTTTTCCTCAAAATCTTTCTTCTCCCCCCTCTGTTGCACACTCTCTCCTTCTTCCAGTTCTTCCCCTTCATCCTAATCTAAAACCTCTTCTTTCAGGCCATAGTTCTGCTCCATGAAGCCAGCACCCCGGCTGGTAGACGGATCTTCACATACCATGTGTTGGTCATTTTGAAATCCCATTCCGTATGCATCCCCCAATGTCAGGCGAACCGCTCCGGATCTCATCATCTCTTCCAACCGATGTCCTGAGGGTGCCATAACTCCCGCCAGCATCTTCTGATTGCCTGCTGGCTGCCCAAGCCGCATTGATGACTATTGCTCCTCATGCACGCCCATTGCACAAGTGCCGCCACACCCAGTCTGCGAGACAACTGACCCTGGCTGCCAAAAATCCAATCTAACCTGCGCCATACCTGCCTTTCCACAGACATCAGTCACACCATATAACATATCTCTCATGCATAACCCACCTTTATCTTTAAATTCAATATGCTGCCCTGTCTTATATGTAGTCTGATTATTAACATCCCATTCCTGGACCTTATGTAACATGGGACTAACCAACCTAGGAATAAACTGCAGCATTCTGCCATCTTACATAACCATAGGCATAGTTAACATTCCTAAACCTGAATCTAAGCTCCCTGCACCTGCACACACCTCTCCTTCTTCATTGGACACCACAATCACGATGTCCCGATTTTCTACAGTGGGCGCCGTCATCTAGAGGCCTTCTTTCTAATGTCCTCTCCCTTGCTAATATGTTATTTGTGAGGGGAGTAGAGCTTGTTCCACTCCTCCCCTTATGATGCGCGTCTCACTGAGTGCATGCGCATCACCGCTCAAGTCCCCCAAGTCGCCCTCCTCTGCCACTGCACTCTTCTTAACCAAGCTTCTGCCTCTTCTAACAACGCGCTGCCTAGGAGATGCACCCAAGCGGCAAGCAAACTTCAGACCGCCTCTCCTGACACTTGTACCCTGGAATGGCAAGGCACATCCAGTTTCTGCCTTATTATCGTGCTCCAGCGATGCACACATTTTCCTATCGGTCACATTTTCTGTCAAAACGTTTTGCTTTTGTGAGCCGGTGACACACATGCCATAACTGCCGCTGCCACGCCTTCAGAGGACACCCTCTCTGGCCGTCTTAAACCCACCCATGCCTGTTCTAATGCTCCATCTTGCAAAAGATCCTCCCTACCTTCCTCTTGCAAAACTTTCAACACCTGCACTACTCTACTACACTTCGCCATTCCTGCCTTCTATTTCCTTCGCTATCGGAGCCTAATCAAAAGCCAACAATAAAGTTATAATCTAAGACCTACCTCACCACAAATTGAAAAATGTGTCTGTCTCGGTGTGACAAAACGGCCAAAGAGGCCGCCCACACCTTGACCCTTTTTTATAAACCCCACCTTTACTCCCGCCCTTCTGCTATAACTGACCAAGCCCTATTCTACCACCAACGCCCGATCAGCCCGGGAGGAGACCGGGCAAGACCTTGCTCCCCCCAAACCCCAATTGTCTGCGCATGCTCAATGGTGAACATAAATATTACATTCCACTGGTGACTGTAAGCAAATTTTATGTTTTCCTCATTCCTTCTTTCCCCAGTTGAATGCAGTAGTGGACGCAGTAATAGCCCTTCAATTCACTTCTATTCGCCAATCAATCTTCATATTTTAATACAATTGGCAATGCTGTGGAACATCATGCATAAAACACATTCTGCATTTTTCAGACTAACAGCATATTAAACAGCAGGCTGCATATAGAATTGTTATTACATGCTAAAAGGCAAAATCCAGTCCCCCATAGTAAAAAATAATTCTAAGGGCACAATTTACACTGCTTTATTCTTGAGTAAATGTATCATGTACTTGGAGCAAGACCCAACTAATCGCAGAAAAGCCTTTGTAAACCAGGCCCCAAGAAACTTGCCAAGTCCTGAGCTATTCCATAGAGACAATGTTTGTGCAGGAACACCGAAGACTTTTAGCAGAATATAACCCTTTTGGTGATGCATGTTCTTTTTGTTTGACAACCTCCCCACATTATAGTTCAGCAAAAGCACAACGTTATAAAAATCATGTACATATTTATGACACCAATGCTTTATATCCTCCTAATTTCCATGAGGATTTATTTAAAATACCTCACTAGACTTGGGTGGTACACCATTCTCTGACACATTTAAGATGAGAGAGGCTCATATTTCCTACTTTGTGTGAGCACTCACACCAGCATAAAACATCCACTGCACTCATAAAATAACAAACCTCTATTCCACCAGAAATGTGTCAGAGAGTAGCAAGGAGGGAGAAAGAAAGCAGATGTCAGGTGTTAACTATTACCTTTTATTCTTGGAAGTGACAGATGTTACAATGGAAATAACAAGCATTGACAAGCAACGACAAGGCCAGCAGGTCTTCCTTTAACATGCTAATGCTGACAAACACAAGCATAAACAAAGCTCACAAACTATTTGCCCTCTATGTGCAACCTGGCTCTTTGTCTCTCCCATGTCAGTTTCCTATTTTTTTATTCTCTACACTTTTAATGCAGCATCGCACCATCACTGAAAGCTTAACAAACAAGCATTTACAATGCAATGGGTCGCGCCTTTGCTTGAGTAAGAGCTATTAGCGCTGTCAATTCCTAACTGGACTTTTCTTGCCACATAAATGGAAAATAAAAAGTAAAACAGTTGAAATAAGCGGGCAGATTCAAAGCACCAGGGCTGCCATGAGCACAAAGGAGAGACACAAAAGGAAAAAGAAGTTTGCTCGTAGTCAGACATATCAGCAAAACTGCAATTATCCATGTAACAGGGTCGATGGCAAAGGCGGTAACAAAACTACCAAAAGGAGGGACAAACGTAAAGCATTTACAAATAACAAAGGATTTTTGAAAGGCAAGCCCATGAATGAGTGATAGTGATGGGCATGCGGTGAGAGTGGTTAAAAGTCCATAGATAAATTACAACAGGCCAGAGAGCTTGCGTGCGCGACCTAAAAAAAAACAGCAGAACAGAAACCATGGGTAATAAAGAAACATGCTACAGACCCAGTAAGCTCAGAAAGGGAGAGTTTAGACACAGATTCAGCAAATCATTTCTTCATGCCTGGGTTTGCATGCATTATCACATTCTAGGGAAATTCGCCATTCTGCATGGTCTATTGAAACTTGTTTGCTTTTACAAAACTGTAATTAATGACATGTTTTAAATCTTTGCACTGTGATACTGCTGAACAGCTTCCCAGAGTCTGTGTTTTATCCCCAAACATAGTGGAAAATTGTCAAACCATAATTAGCATTGGTAATGTGATGCAGAAGTAGCATCAGTGACATAAATGTAAGATATCCTCTAGGTCAAAGTGTTTCTACACTATCTAACAAATTACATTAAAAGCATGTCTTTACAGCTGTCTGTCATTGCAGCGCTAACCTCCTGCAAGCAGGATTCCAGCATTTACCAAAAATTAGAAATGCATTATGATATGTTTCACCTACTTTCAACATTAGCTAATTTGGATACTGTGTAAATATGAGACGTGCCAAATACCAGAAGGGGCATATCCCGGTCGTGATATGATATAAGGCTCTATTTCACTCAGAGGAAGCAGTGCCTTTCACCTGTTGTACATTTCTAGCTAATAATACAAGTCATATGTTTCTTAAATTGGCTGGCTTAGGGAGAAGCAATACAAATCATGCATGCTCTGATAGAATATTTATCAAAAATGAATTTAATGAACATAGATTTTATGTAAATATTCTGCAAAGCTAACTTTGCTAATAATTTTTATCACCACCTGGAATCTGGAAAGCAATTGACAAGTTCTGCTAAGTTCCCACTCCAAAAGGGACAGCATACTTGTTAAATGCCTCATCAGAAACAATATTCTCAGGGAGAAGCTAACATGCCAGCAAGACTTTGGCAGGAAGCCAGGGAGAGGTTAATTAGAAGATAGTTATCTTGGAATGTGTGGAAGGAGGGTGACCAGGGACAATATATGGACAGCGTTGATGACTGGCAGGAGCTCCCAGAGCAGCATGTTTATAGTAAACAGTACTCTGTTATCAGTTTTGCCTTTGAAGCTGTGTTTTCTTTATATTTGCAATAGGAGAGGTCCATGAGTTCAGAACCACTTTGAAATCAATTTCCAGGAAATTGAGGCAGAGGACTGTTCTTTGAATATGCCTACCCCTGAGCAGCCCGAGGGAGTTGCACACACAATGGAAATGGAATTCTAGTAGTTTCTTTGAAATATACCCACATGGAGATTTCTGGGACGGACAGATTTAGAGTAAACGGAATACGCTATAAAAGAGAGTGGCCTTACCACCGCCACCATCACTACAAAGCATACCTGGAATTTGAGATGATCGGAACCTCTATAATCTGCCTCTCTCTTTGGAGAGTATTGTGGCCTGCCGTACTTTTCCACATACACAAGAACTAGAAGTGCTTCTTAAGGGTATGGGCAGCTGGCTTTTTGTGGTCCCAGTGAAATAAATGATCAGAATCTGATGTTTCCAGAAGAACCAACATCCCAATCAGCCTTAACACCTGTGCTTTTGCCCTGGCTGAAGTGGAAGGCTGAGCCTTTCTTCCCACTGCTGTTTGTGACCTGGCATCTTAGAAGTTGTCCCTAGCAGTGGGAGCTTTAGGTGTGGCCACAGTAAGATTGTTGTAATCTGAAAAATGTGACTTTTGGCTGCCCCACCCATGTAGAAGAAGGCACCTTAGAGAGTATACTCAGCAGATCAAAGGGATTGGATGTGTGGAGTAGAGAGGTCAGTCTCAATTAGGAATGTACGACTGGAATGTCCCTGACAATCACTGGGATTATTGGAGGCATTTGAGTGGAGCCCCTGCCTCTGCCCTCCTACACTATGTAATGCGAAACAGTTTGCAGGTAACTGGTTTGCATTCTTGTTGCAGGAATAACCTCCAGTTGCTGTTATTGGTTATGCACATTGACTAAGATTGACTACACCCCTTTTGCACCAATAGGCATTTTTCAACAATACATTTCCCCCGATCCCCTTATTGAAGTTTTGTTGTTTTGTTTCTGTTTCACACATTACCCTTTTGTTTTTATTGCATTTGTTTAGGAAATGTCCTTGATCATTTCTTGATTTTACTGTTGTTTTGATGTTGTTTAAATACTTCACTTACAAATTTTCTAGTTGAAAATATACTATTTTGTCGCCATAGCTACTAGAGTAAAAGCCACACTTTCTCACTTATACTGTACTTATGCATCAAAGAACTGCTTTATTTGCTACTTGGTGGGCATTCGTATATTGCTCTCTCTGGATTATTAATCAAGGCTCTCACACACAATAAAGTAAGACAGGCTGGTTTTAACAATTCTTGTTTTCAATGTGCTGGAGGTCTTTAGAGTGTACCATTTTCATATATGATTTAGCATGAGCATAGTGGGTTATGATTAGGATTTAGGAATAAAGAAGTGGTCAGACCACTCCAATTTGCTGCAAGGGTTTATGGGTGTCCTGTCTCTTAGGTAATCCGCCTGATCATGGTGTTCAAATGGCATGGTCCAGGACAATGTTAACCTCAAGAACTGTGAAGCAATATGTCCTTGAAGAAAGGATTCACTATAGCATTTTAAAATACAGTCAATAAGAAAGGACTGACTCAAAATTGATATGTAATATACATAGTTGAAAAAATATAAATGCAGTAGCAGTCTCATTTAATCACTCAAAGTACATAGAAATCAATTGCCATGAAGGGTATCAGGTACAGGACTAATATAAATAATAAGCAAAATCAGGAACATAGACTAGGAGGCCGATTACGATTTTGGTGATCTGACTGTCGGACCGCCAATACTGAGGTTGGGAGGATGCCGTCTCCTGACCCCCATATTATGATGTCCCCATGGGGCTGGATGGTGCAGAAAGTGTGGTGGCATTGACTTTGGCTCTAAGGGATAACCAAAGCCAATGCCGCCGAACTGTCTATACCGCCAGCATAGTCGGAATGTGCACTGTTGCCATTGTGCTGACAGGGGAGCACTGCACTGCCCATGAAATGGGCATTGGTGGTGCACCTTCTCTGCCATTCCACGACCTTTTCAAGGCCGTGACCCTGCCATGTAAAGGTCAGCAGAAAAGCAAGTTGGGATCAGCGTGGGGTGCCGACATTGGCAGCGCTGTGATTGACCACAGCTTGCCGCACCACCGCAACTGTGGGATCTCTGATGCTGGTGGTTGCCGCGGTCTTGTGGTGGTCCGACTGCCAGCTTCATAATCTGGTGTTCAGACTGTCAAGGAAGTGCCAGCCAGACCGCCAACACTGGTACGATGGTCCCAGGACCGCCGTATTTGTAATCAGGTCCTAAGTCTAAAATGTGCAGGAAATCAATAGAGAATTGTGCAGCATCTCTAGTAGAAACCCAAATGCCTCTGATTTAATCCTACATTTGAGGATTTATAGAGCCAATTTCTACAGAGAATATGATGCAAACTACAAAGTCAGCATGGTGCGAGCCAAAGTGTATTTATTTCAGCCAAACAGTGCAGTATTTTAAAAAGTCATATAAACCTACTATCTTAACACTAATCCACTACATGAATATTGATTTGCCTTTTCTGACCTAATGTCATTGGAGGTTGCATAACAAAGATATTACAATAAATAATGAAAAGACTCATGACTTAATGTAATACAGTTTTCTAGCAGGAAGAGCCTTCCAGCGAGATTGAGAACTACATGTCATACAAAATAAACAGTGTACATCTTTCTGCGTGCCATGTCAATAAAAAATAAAACACACAATGATTGTTATAAAGCCAAAAGCCCATTCAAAAAGATAGAGACAAGGCCTAGATGAGGCCTAGTTTAGCCTAAGCCAAGGAAATACACTAAAAACCATCCTAACACGTTTGTTTGTAATAGCTCCATGTTACTGTATATATATATATATATATATATATATATATATATATATATATATATATGTATGTATTTCAAAGGTGGAAAATTTGACAGGTTAGAGACTTCTATGTGGTGTTTTCTTCTGAAAATCAGCCCCATGGTAGAAACTAAAATGTAAGTAGGGAGCATACAATGTTGTAGTAGGTTCCTAATTGTTAGGATGTATTTAAGAAAATATGTGTGGCTTTAGGTTTTCGTTTCTCCCAGGGGAGGTTTAAATCTCCCAGGAAAGTCTGATTGGCAAAAGCCAGCGAGTTGGTCAGTGCATTTACCAAGGAATTATCAATAAAACTAAATTTGCTGTCTGGTAGTGGTATAAGATTTTCAGCCTCAGTGGTGCCATCCTTGTGATCTCCATAGTGAATCATTTGAAAAAGGAGGAGTTTGAGTTAATCAGTTTGGGATTAAACTACATTTTTCTATTTGATTGAGTAAATACTATGGAAGATGGGAAATGGCCAGAAACAGTTTTTTTTTAGGGCAATAGTGCCAGGGTTATAGCCATAGATGAGGGCTTGTATGGAGGTATCTTTACAGATGCAGATCTACAGTTCGGGAGGTCAGCTTTGATGTTGTGAGTAGAAGGTGAGTATCTATGTTTATAGGAGTGGATTCTTAAGAGCTTGCTTAGGTAGCCTGAATTTTGTGTTTATGACATCTAGTTTGGGAAATTGGGGAATATGACTTGTGCTGAAGAGTACTGAAGTATGTCAGATGTGTTAGAGGTAGTATACATTGTGGAATGCTCCAAATCTTTAGGGTTGTTGTTAATTTTCTGGCTCTCCAGAGGTAAATGCTGAAAGAGGTGTGAAGGTTATCCATTAAGCAGTCTCTGGGTCGGTGTGTTTGGCAGAGAGTGATGGAAAGTATGATTTGCATACTTCATGCCATCTCTTTTAGATGATCCATCTTCAATTTGATGCAAAACAGTTCACTTTGGGGGATGAAGTTTTGTGTTCTCGTCAGTGGTAAGCAACTGCATGAAGTATGAGTATTTACACTTCATGTGAATCATGCATATCTGTGGCTGAATTCATCTGTGGCAAGTCAGTCTGTGTGCTGAAAATATTGTGTAGCTGGATTGAACATTGAGGTTGGCTGACAGAGGTAGGCTCAGGGGTGGTGGAAGTTAGTGTACTTTGGGTTTTGTGCTTGACAGTATTTAAGTCTGTGTTAGTGTAGGAGTAACATAGTTTCAGTTTATATTTCTGAAGGGATAATCCACACACTAAAACTGAAGAGCTTTTGCAGACCTGTTGGGTTTATGGTGGTCATCCCCCAATCTTTTTGTCTTCTTCCTTCATTTTTGCTGATCTAATTTTTGTTGGTTTTAGGACTCTAAGGCCCTCATTACAACTTTGACGGGCGGCGGAGGCCGCCCACCAAAGTTGCGCCGCAGGAATACCGCACCGCGGCCGGCATTCCAAGTTTTCCCCTGGGCTGGCGGGCGGCCGCCGAAAGGCCGCCCGCCAGCCCAGGGGAAAACGACCTTCCCACCATGAAGCCGGCTCGTAATCGAGCCGGCGGAGTGGGAAGGTGCGACGGGTGCTACTGCACCCGTCGCGTATTTCACTGTCTGCTATGCAGACAGTGAAATACAAGCGGGGCCCTCTTACGGGGGCCCCTGCAGTGCCCATGCCATTGGCATGGGCACTGCAGGGGCCCCCAGGGGCCCCGCGACTCCCCCTCCCGCCATCCGGTTCCCGGCGGGAGAACCGCCATGAACTGGATGGCGGGAGGGGGAGTCGGAATCCCCAAGCCGGCGCAGCAAGCTGCGCCGGCTTGGAGGATTCCTTGGGGGCAGCGGGGGCCGGTTTCCCTTCTCTGACCGCAGCTAAGCCGCCGCGGTCAGAATGCCCCGCGGGGCACCGCCGGCCTGTCGGCGGTGCCACCGCGTCCCGCGGCCCTGGCGGTTACAAACCGCCAGGGTCGTAATGAGGGCCTAACAGTGCTAAAATGAATGTTGTCTCTCCCTTTGAACACAGCAAAAATAACTTGCAACCAATTGGCACATTTAATTTACTTGTAAGTCTCCAGTAAAGTGGTCCTACATGTACCCAGGGCCCGTAAACTAAATACTACTGGTGGCTTGCAGCAGTGATTGTGGCGCCAACTTAAGTAGTCCTTTTGAACATGCCTTAGGACTGCCATTGCAGCTTGTGTGTGCAGTTTTAAACTGACATTTCGACCTGACAAAAAAAAACATTTTGCCAGACCTAAACCTTCATTTTTAATACATATGTCACCCCTAGGGTAGGCCCTTAACAGCCCAGAGGGCAGGGTGCAGTGTATTTAAAAGGTTGAACATGTACTTTTAACTTTTACATGTTCCGGTAGTGAAAAACTACTACATTTGTTTTGCACTTCTACAAAACCTACCCCTCAGATAGGATAACATTGAGTTACCTTATTAGGGACACTGAGTTTGGTGTCTAAAGAATTATAATGTAAAACCCTCTTTAATGGTAAAGTCTGATTTAGAGTCACAATCCTGAAAATGCCACTTTCATAAAGTTGCCATTTTCTTGTCCTAACCATTTGATGCCTACAACCTGTATCCTGGGTCACATGACTGTTTGTAGCCAGCTATTTATTTATTGCTCCTTGGGGTGGGTGGAACTTGAGGAGTTCACCATAAAAACACTGCAAGATTCCATGGAGTTCCGGTGACTGCAATTTAGTGCTAGTAGCACAAGCTGAAAAATCACCAGTGCGATGTGCAATAGAACGTGGCCATTCTAGTTGATTTTGCTGATGCTTGAGTAAAACATCTACTCGAGCAACAGCAAATCTACTTGAAACTAAGTTCTTTGACTGTGACTGCCCCCAACTGACTGTGTTAGAAAATGGCTCTAAGTGATGCCTAATTTTGCTCACTTTTGCAGTTCTGGAGTCTCGATGAAAAAAATTCTTCCATGCTAACAGAATTTGCCAGGATCCCTTTGTTACACGAATAATGCTGACTCGCCAAACTACACCAATTCTGCAGGCAGAATTACATGTTCTGCCCGCCCCTAATTGCTGCCAGACAGTGAGGCAAAGGAGGAATAACAGTTGGAACGTTGGGCCATATCTGACTTGATAGGAGGGGACAGAGCTGTCACCTTCCACACTTGCACATCATAAAGCCTCTGCCTTACTCACAGAGGGTTTGACACTAGTCTTTTGTTTTCCCAGACAACCTAGGGCCAGGGCAAGGAGGCAGCATATTTCAAACATCTCTGTGGGTGTAACCTCCAGAACCTTCTCCTACTTCAAAGTGGGCTCCAGGCTTAACTAGTGGACCCTCAGATCCAGCTGTTCGATACACCTCTAGATCAGCATCTTGAACCCTGGACCAGAAGAGTGATTCCAAGGGCTAGTTGGCTGCTCTCCTGGTCAGAGCCTCAGGGAAAGAAAAGACTCCAACTACCTTGAGCTCAGCAACCTGGACTCTGTCTACTGTGAGTCTTACCCACCAAGTGCTGCCACCCCAGTCCAGGACCCGTGGAAGTGGGCCTGACGATGCTCTGGCAGGCAAGCTGTGGACCTGTGAGATGAACAATGCAGCACGACCCATCTCCTGACAGCCACTTTGGAAGCGCGACGCATCCCTGACACAGGAGCTCGCATCACAGTCACGCAGCTTATATGGAACCAACACTGCGTGAAGCATCCTCAGCACTGGACTTCGCATCTCAAGCCCTTTATTGACGGCTGGGAACTGCCCCTGCTCAACGCATCCTCAACGCAGGATCTCATAACTTTCCACAACCAGGATTAGAGGTACTTTGGCCCAAATTTATACTTTTTTAGCGCTACATTTGCGTCATTTTCAGACGCAAAAGCGGCACAAACTTACAAAATACAATTGTATTTTGTAAGTTTGCACCGATTTTGCGTCAAAAAGCAGTGCAAATGCAGAGCTAAAAAAGTATAAATATAGACCTTTGTTCAGCGGACCTAACTTGTTCCCTGTACCGACCCACACTCCATTGTGATCGGCCTGAAGTTGTGACTTCAAAATCTTTAAATTGCATTTCTCCAGTTCGACTGATTGGATTTTTGTCGTTTTGGTCTCAAATAATTTATTCCATTCTAGTCTACATTTTATTTTAATTAGTGAGAGATTCTTTATGTGTTGCGTTTTCACTTTATTACTTTTTGATGTGCTGCATAAATACCTTACACATTGCCTTTAAGTTAAGGCTTGACTGCATTTATGCCGAGCCACCAGAGGTTTAATTAAAACCTAATTTGGGGTTTACTTGTGTTTCACCCTGACAGGAATTGTGGTTGCTGCTTGAGTAAGTTTGCTCCCCTCTCATCCAGCAATCCACATTCCAACACCTTTTTTCTACTGTTCAAGGTCACTAACTAAAATTATAGAAGGCACATTAGAAATGGTGTAGCCTGTCAAAAGCCTTGATAAAATATAAAAAGATTTGCAATTTGATTTCATTGCTCTTGATCAAGGATATCTACTATTTTCCTAGTTTAGTGTGTTCCTAAATTTAAAAAAGTTGGACATCTCAGGACCTCATGGTGCTACAGACACATGGTCAATGGTGCATTTGCTGGGAATAGAAAAGAACAGACCTTACTTGAATCTTTAGGGGAAATTGGTGTGTGATCCCATATGAAAAAATGGACAAAAAAGGACCATTCAGAGCCTTCTTGAAGCTCTAGGTTCTTCACGTAAGAAGCCAGACAATAGACTGCTGGGCCTCTGCACAGCCCAGCAGGCTCAGGGGACCACCATGCTTCTATTGTGGGCACTTCCTGCAAACAGTTCACTAAAAATGGTGATTAGCCCGCTATCAATGCCATGTGGTATGGGATCTTGTGGGTAAAAGGATGTGGAAAGGGGGCTAAGTGGGATGCAAACATAAAATGGGCAAATGATGGTAGGGGGGAGTGTATTCATCAGGTGGTGTCGCCACTCTGCTCACATGCAGTGGTCTGTATAGCTCTTCAGTATCCCTTCTGTAGTCTCTGGTAGAAGAGAGGGTGTGCTTTTCAGCATTCTAAGACTGCATCGCTTGGCTCCTTGCTTGGGCTCTCTGGGGTGTACCAAACATCAGCAGGTAATCAATCTAGAGAATATGGGCAACAAATAGCTACATGTTCAGAATGGCATCGAGATAAGCTTAGCACAGGTGTTCTGAAAATGCAGGCCTTCAAACTGTTGGATTGAAGCTTCAGTTTGTATGCCCAGTCACTGGTAGGACAGTATCAGCCCAGTGTATAGTTAGTGCATTTGTACAATCTGAAATTCGAACCACCTAGGTTTGGCAATGTTCTCCCACTTCTGGAATAAGTAGATAGTTACTGAGCAGAGGCATACTGTACCGGGCGCCAGTGCTTAATTTGTAAATATAAACGTGCCGGTGCCCTAAGCCCTCTTCTTAAGCACGTGGCTGCTGCAATTAAATGTGGGAACACGGAATACTGAGGCGGCGTAATCCTGAAGCCATCTCGGGCCTCTTCAATCCATATAAAGCCACTCCCTGCCCCTTCAGCTCACTCTTGCAGCTTTCTACTTTCTCCCTTTGTGACGCTTTTTCGTTTTTCCCCTTCCTCCGTCTTTCCCATATGTGTCTTTTGCTCGCAGCAAATGCTTGAGACAGAAGAATAAGCTCCGGCCCTCAAAAATAAGGGCAGGTGCTTAGCACTGGAGACAACAAGCACAAATTAAGCACTGCTGGGCGCACACTACAATCATTGTGCCAACATGCCACCTCACAAAGGAGTTCTGTAGGACGATGTCTCTAACGGCAAAACCTCTGTCTCCCAACCAAACAGGGTAGAAGAAGTGAAAGTTGCCTCACAGCAGCATACAATCTCCACCTCGCTTTGGGCATT
Source organism: Pleurodeles waltl (assembly GCF_031143425.1). Lineage (NCBI taxonomy): Eukaryota > Metazoa > Chordata > Amphibia > Caudata > Salamandridae > Pleurodeles > Pleurodeles waltl. The sequence goes on from NC_090439.1 coordinate 468,337,259, forward strand.
TAAACATAAAGATGTTTGTGATCAACTATAGGTAACTCTAATGACAGGTGTACCATAGAGAACCACAGCCACACTTCCATCTACATGTGTTTCAATGCAAGAAATCAGTGTGCTTGTCGGAAATATAATAAGTGTTAAAACTGTCATTCAAAATATCCAAAGTGTCAATCTTATCAAAGGTCACTAGTGCTTTAGGTGTAACACCTGGCAGCTACTGCACCTATAACAATACATATGTTGCCGCCAGCCATGACCCAGAAAAAAGGCCAGGAGCAGGAATAGCTACTCAAGACTATGACATGAGCGAGACAGTTTTGGGCTCTCCCCTTCGATAAGGGTCTTTAGGGGTAGCTATAGGAAACACTCAATATGCAGTGGGCAGGGTCCCATCTATTATGGGATCCTCAGACCCAGCCACAAAGTCAAACATTCTCATTATGTCCTGCATCAAGATTATTTTAAATACATCTGAGCGTGGCCCAGATTTCAAGAACGCTTTTCTAAGGATCATTATTACTTTCAATGGGTCTACATTAATTACGTTCTTGTGGAAATACCTAAACATAATTAATAGTTCGTTTTTGAGAGACTTTCTGCTAAGCCGATTGCCTTCCATTAACACGTACACAGAAGTCGAGACTGAATATCCAGACAATGATGTCAACTATGGTTTGTAGGCAATAGAGTGAGACGTGATTCACGCAGCCTTTTCACATTGACTTTCCGTCACTGTAGTGATTAAACTTCTGACCTTTATTGCTGGGCTCCGTCGCTTGAGATGTGGATGCGCGCCTTCTTCCGCTGCCTTCCCACAGTCAGTGATGGGACGGTATGAAATGACTTGCAGCAGTTTAATTGGACACTCTGATAATGTGTCCTGGCAACGCGCAGCTCGTTGGCACTTTGTCGCAGTAAATGCTGGCAAACTATCGGCCTCGGCTTGTCATGCTTCGTCCTTGGTGATAAATACTATGAAAGCTCCTTCACATCACAACCAGCCGGCAATCTTTTTTGCAGTCTGCAGCATTCCCAGAAAAGATCTCCTTGCATGTGCAGAGGTAGTCTTAGATTTTCTCAGGTAATACCGGGGTGACCTTCAACGTGCATGTGGTGATGTTGCAGTAGGTAATTGGTGAAGGTCTCTTGAAACGTTATGACATCAGGTGCTTGTGATGTCATGATGTTCGAGGATTCTTCTTTGGCAGTTATTCTCTGTGCCCCTTTTACTTAGTGGCAGTCGTCGTCATTTCTACAATAAACATTTTGAAGAACATTTCTGTGTTTTCTCGTCACTTCAGTGCATCAGTGAATACAACTAAGGCAGTATTACTAGGATCGGGTAAGATCTAACGTGACCAATTTACCAAGATTTTTCGTATACAAGTAAGGCTTACAGGCAGAAACTCTACATGCAAATGTAACGTGATTTTATAAATCCAGATTAGCATTGGAGGGGCCCGCGGGAAGCAAGAGCAACGCTCTAGTCTTCCCGCGGGTCATTTCGGGAAAGGAAGTGACGGCGAGGGACAGGGATTGGGAAAAAGGTAAGTGGGGGCGGGTCTAGGGGGAGGAAATAAAAGGGGTTGGGGGTGGAGGGACCGGCCTCTTTGCCGCGATTCCCTCGCGCGTTTTAATTTGGAGAGGCCGGTCCCTGGGGCTCTTCACTGCGGGTTTCTTTTTGAAGTGCAGGTAGGGTGGGGCCCAGGGCGGGGAAGGGGTATGCGGGTATCTCCACTTGGGCAGTATTTATGTAGGCTGGGGCGCGCGTTTAGCCCGCGCGCCCCCCCCCCCCTCATCCTTCACAATTACGGGGGGGCGGCCATACGCTCCTTTTCAAGCCCCCCCCCCGCCCCCCCCCCCCTTTTCACAGGAATCAGGGCACGTGTTTGCTGGCTGGCCGGCCGCGGTAACAGGTGGCTGGTTTTTAAGCCACTGCGGACCCTGGGGGCCCCGCAGCAGGCCTTTTTTGTTTTATAGGCCCAACATATCCTTGATTGAGCAGCGGCCAGATTGTGCTGGCCCCGACCACGTGGGGGCCTAATATAAATTAAAAAAAAAAAAAAAGGGAAATAGGAAGAAATAAATAGAAATAAAAAAATATATATATATATAATTCTATGCAATAGACTCGGGTTTGGCTACTACAATTATCCAGGTGGGGAGCCTCACATCATTCAGTGGGGGCCCCCGCCGCCGGCCCTTAAGGCACAATTAAGTGATTTAGGGACAATACAGCCCCCCCCCCAAAAAAAATAAAATAAAATAAATAAATAATAATAATTACAATTTCATACAAGGAGGTTATCACACAAGGCAAAACCAACGCACTATAGGGACTCCCCCACCCCCCCTTGCCAGGACCCCCGCAGGACCCCACGGGAGGCGCCAGGTTACGCAGGGCCCACGTATCCTTTCTCAGCACGCCCTTTGGGGCCTGCAGCAGGGGGGACGGGCAGGTTAGGAACTACGCCCTGGGATTTTTTGTCTTTACCTAAGGGCGGAGCGGCAGCTGGGTATGGATTTCGGAGCAAAAGGGGATAAGAAGGCAGGGAGGATGGTGGTTTAGGCAGCGCGATGGGAGCCAGTGGCGCATACGGCCATGCGGCGCGCAGAAGGTCAATGCCAACGCAAGAGGTTGGCAGAAGGAAGGCGATACCAACGGGACGCAATACGGCCCCGGCACGTTGGTCAGAAGCGCTAGAGGGGTCTCCGGCGGCCTTCTCTACTCCGCAGGATCGGGGACAACACAGAGATGGCAGACTCCATGTGGGTCACAATGACATGTCTAATAACTACATGATGAGGAGTGGGAGTTTGAAAAACGGATGGATGTGTGTGAAGAGGTTTGTGTGGGAACTTGACTATGAAGAGGATCTGGAAGAATGGGAAGTGGGGGAGATCAAGGAAACAGAGGTTCACAGCACAAGGGGGAGGGGAAGAGGACGCAGGAGCGGCGCAACCCCTCTCTCTGTTTCTATTTTTCAGGAGCGGGACAACAGCAGTGGTCCACAGGAAAGAAGGCAAGAACAGGCACGGGGCCGAAAGGTTTTGCGGCCGGGGGCTGCACATTGCAGAGGTAAAGGGCAATGGTGGTTGGTTTGGGGGACGGTGCAAAAGGGGACGACACTCCAATTTACAAGTCGGTGGGGGTAGGAGAAGGTTCGATATTTGACACGCTAACAGGTAAAGATAAGAAAGGCGGGGAAAAAGGCACAGAGCTGCAAGCCAGAGGTACAACTTAGGGGGGACAAGGCAGCGGAGAGAAGTCAGGCACAGAAGAAAAGGAAGGGGGAGAACACAAGAGGAGGCTACCCTAGAGGGGTCTGGCTATGCCATTGGGCCCACACATAGTGGAGAAAACAAGGCCAAATTATGGAGACACGAGCATGTAGACGTTTTTTAAAACTGTTACATAGGGACATACAAGCCACAGAAGGGTCTACGGAAGAGGAATGGGAGTTGGCCACTAGGCCGAGGGTGCCAATTAATATGGACAATTGGACATCAGCGTTTAATTTTTGCAAGCATTTATTGCAAGAAATACCCGGACAGGGCTATAGCGCTATTTAAATACATGGACATCATTAGGAAAGCGCAGATGCATTTTGGGGGTTCAGAGCTGGAATGAGCATTAACCCAGATGAGCCATGGGGGGACGTAGACTCAGAATTATGGAGGCAGTGGACGGCATCATCACAATCCGCAGCAGCGACACATACGGCCAGGGGGTTACCAGTGGTATATAAGGCGTTTCAGGCACGTCCAGCCCCGGGGTGTGGGGGGACAAAGAACAACATTTAACACGACAGGAGTGTGCGGGAATTTCAACAAAGGTTTCTGCTCCAGACATCATTGTAAAAATGAAACATGACTGCTCCAAGTGCGGGGGTTGTCACCAGGTTACGCAATGTTTTTCACTCTCCAGCCCCTCCGTACAACGGAGGGCGGCAAAAGGGGAGGGACACAGGGCGCTACTAATCCAAAGAGGGCCTACGCCAGTGTAGGTTAGTTTTTATCTTACCAGGGCTGCGTATATACACGGATAGGGCAGCTGCCTTGAGTTAGCAGAAGGGTTTCAAGAAGGTTTCAGGGTCAGTGACCACGACCCACGGGTGAGACACTGGGTAGATAACTGGCGGTTGGCAAGGAATTACCACAGGTGGTAAGGAAAAAGCTGGACAAGGAACGGTCATTGGGCAGAATTGCGGGCCCGTTTTTTATGAGGGGCCAAGTCAGATTTTGATGATATCCCCGCTGGGAGTCGTGCCGAAGAAGGCCCCGGGTGAAATCAGGTTGATACATCACCTCTCATGGCCGCAGGGCACATCTGTGGACGATGTCATGGCAGCGTAAGACACCAGACTGGTGTATGCATATGTGGATGATGCCATAAATAAAAAATAAAAAAAAAATTAAAAAAATAAATAATTGGTCAGGGCGTGCGGCCATGGGGCAGAAATGGAAAATGCGATATGCAATCAGCTTTCAGGTTATGGCCGATACACCCAAGGGATTTTTGAATTGTTGGGGATGCAGCTTGAAGGGGCAGTCTATGTGGACAGGGTCCTGCCCAGGGGTCGCGCGATCTCATGCGCGTTGTTCGAAGCTTTTAGCACCTACATGCAGTGGGTCTCTGTCAAGAGTAGTGGGCATTATGCGGTGACCCATTATTTGGATGACTTCCTTTGCGGGAAGGAAGGGTTTGTGGGGAGTGCCGGACGGCTCTGGAAGACTTTCAGGATATGGCACAGCAGATGGGACTGCTGTTGGCACCCAGAAAGACCAAAGGCCCCTCATAGGTTCTCACCTTTCTGGGTAGGGATTTAAGACTCCAGTATAATGATGGCCAGATTACCGGCACAGACAGTAACGGAGATCCTGTTTTTTCTTGGTCACATTGATAGGAAGTACGAAAAATCGATTTGAGACAGCCCAGAAGGGGTTGGGGTACCTTAACTTTGCTTGTAGGACAGTTAAAGGGGGGGGGAGGACGTTTTGCAAGTAATTAGGGTTGTACATGTCAGGTGCAGTTTTGCCACACCACAGAATAAGTGGGTCAAGGGGACTCGGAAGATGTTAAGGTGGGAAATATTTCTGAAACAATTAATTGAGGTATCCAGGTGGTTCTGGGAAGAAGAGACAGTATGGCAGGTGCAGATATTTTCAGATGCGGCAGGAGCGCATGGTTTTAGTGATTTTAGGGGATGGCAGATGGTGCCCGGAGGCGTGGCCAGCATTTTGGTGACAACTAAGGAGGAGCATTGCTTTGCTGGAAATTACTTTTTCCTTTCTGGTGGCCAGGGCAGTATGGGGGGCGCGAGTTAGCAAATAGGACAGTTTCTTCAGAACCAACAACATGGCTGTCGTGGATTCAGGAACGGACAGAAAGCGAGGGATGTGAAGGTTTTTGCGCTGGTTGCGCTGATTCAGGTTGCAGGGCTTATCTCTGAATTGTGATCTTTAAAGCTGTCCCTATACCAGGAGTTGTCAACGAGATTGCGGTTTCCCTGTCCCGTTCACAGTGGCAGCGTTTTTGCAACCGAGCGGCAGGAACGGAGCAGACCAAGACAGGGGTCCCCGGCAGACAAGTGGGAATGGGGGGTATGATGATCACGGGTGGGCAGAGATGTTTTTAGCGGACTCCACTCGGTGAAGTTACCGGCTGGCCTGGTTGGGGTTTTTTCCAGTTTTTTGAGCAGCTACAGGAAAGTTTTTGTCAGAATTAGAGCGGTGGGGGGTAGAACGGCCAGGGAACCCTTTGATTTGAGTCGTTACTAGAGTTGTTACACAAATTGCTGGTATGTTGCGCAGATGAATACGAGCTAGCACTTTTTCCGCTTAGGCAGGGTGGATGTTTTGGAGCTTTTAGTCAACCCTCACGGTTGTCAAATAAGGCAGCTGGGGTTTTTTGTGCACAGATCAAGGTCCAAGCTCACTAGTTTTCAGCTCTTACGAGTGTTGAGGATGGCTTTGGGACGTGTGGGCCACCGGGCCATGGTTTTTCGGCACGCATTCATTTAGGTTTGGGGCAGCTACGGCCGCAGCGCATTTGGGTTGGGACTGGGAAAAAGATCAAGGCGAGACTCCGCTAGCGATCAAGGTGTTGTGAACTTTAAGTTAAGACCCGAAAGGTGGGGCGATACAGTTGGAAGGGTTTTTTAGAAGGGGGGGGGGTTTGTTCTGTCAAAAAACACAGGTTACAGTTATTTTTCCATTGCAGGAGATGCGTTTGGTCCATCACAGAGCAAGATGGTTACATGGCTGGTAGGCCATTCATTGGTCCACTGGGCAGCGAGGTTCGCGGAGAAAACCGATATATGATCGGGTCCTGGGACTATCCAGCAGGCGGCACAAGGTGCTATGGTGGGAAAAGAGCAGAAGGCGGTGGGGTAACCTGTTTCCTTTCATCACTGCTAATTTATTGAACTGGGGATGTTGCGGAATTGTTAATCATACATTTGGAGGGGATGGCTTGTGAAATTGTCAGAACTCCCGTTACTGCAACACATGCAGAGGGATTTGGAGATTCTCAAGCAAAAATGGCATGGTACATGCTTGGGTGGACAGAATTTGTTCCACGTAGAGGGTGGAAAGGGGCATTTAAGTATGGAGCCATGGAGCGGGCTCAAAGGAGTAAAGGTTTTGCTGGGTGCAAAAAAAAAAAAAAAAAAAAAAAAGAATTACTGAAACACGAGAACATTACAGAGCAGGAGGTTGCACTTTTCAGAAACGATGGTTTCACCTGTCCAAAGTGGGAAACGCATAATATTTGACAGATCCGAGATTGCTGGTGGAAGATTTGGGGGGAGAAAATTTGTGGATTACAAACAAGAAATGAGAAGCACTGGGTCGCAGTAGCGTGGCCTTTGTGGGGGTGGGGCAGCAAAACGCCAAATGGGTTTGTGCTGGTTGGCAGTAGATGGGGGAGGGTGGTGAGTCAGATGCGGGCTTGGCCACCCTTCCAGGGAATAAACAAGCAGGTGAAGGCTCTGAGTGGGGGTACGCACGAACCAAATGGGGCATGAAAGGAAAAGGGGAGTGCGTAGGGGAATGGAAATGAGATAAAGGTTTTGAAGGAGAAGGATGAGCGAGGAGAGGTTAATAGGAGGGCGTTATTAAAGTTACGGTTACGTTTGAAAGTTAATGGTTATGTTACTTATGCAATCCTGTCCTAATAAATGACCTTTTACACTAAAACAGCTGTCACTGAATTATTTCCCGATGGAGGGGCCCGCGGGAAGCAAGAGCAACGCTCTAGTCTTCCCGCGGGTCATTTCGGGAAAGGAAGTGACGGCGAGGGACAGGGATTGGGAAAAAGGTAAGTGGGGGCGGGTCTAGGGGGAGGAAATAAAAGGGGTTGGGGGTGGAGGGACCGGCCTCTTTGCCGCGATTCCCTCACGCGTTTTAATTTGGCCTCCCACCCACACGGCAAATGGAAGAGCGATTGGAAGGACGGAAGTTAGAATCGAATAGCAAGGAGGGGAGGGAATTGTCAGTTAGGGCAGGTTGCAGGGGTGAGCGAGCAGTAGATGGGGGAGGGTGGTGAGTCAGATGCGGGCTTGGCCACCCTTCCAGGGAATAAACAAGCAGGTGAAGGCTCTGAGTGGGGGTACGCACGAACCAAATGGGGCATGAAAGGAAAAGGGGAGTGCGTAGGGGAATGGAAACGAGATAAAGGTTTTGAAGGAGAAGGATGAGCGAGGAGAGGTTAATAGGAGGGCGTTATTAAAGTTACGGTTACGTTTGAAAGTTAATGGTTATGTTACTTATGCAATCCTGTCCTAATAAATAACCTTTTACACTAAAACAGCTGTCACTGAATTATTTCCCAAGAAGAAGTGTGTGGAAAACCCACTGTAGCTGAGCTGAGGATTTTCTGTATTACGAGATGGCACCTATAAAGTAAAGGTGTTTCTGAGAGTGCATCAACAATTTTGTTAGGAAAATGGAATGCAAATAAGGGGAACGCACTTAAACGGGGAACGTTCTAGCTATTCACAGATATTTGCGTGTTTCTTTGACCTGATGGATGCAGGTGAAACCCACAGGCTTTCATTTTTTGAAGTCAGCACTTACTTTTCCTAAGCAGACTCAGAGCAAGAGAGTGAAAAACACAGAAGGGGGGTGGGAGGGGGGAGAAGAAATAAGAGAATGAGTGAAAAACTGTTTTAAAGGGGGAAGCAGGAGTCAAAAAGAACCTGCAGGAGTACGATAACGATCCGAAGAGTGTCTATTGGTGGATTAAAAAGGCATTGAAGTGGAAGCAAATCTATGCTGCCTTGTTATTCAAGTCCTGACCTTTGATAGCACAAGCAGAGGGCTTTTGGGCAAAACTCTGAGGCGTGCTATTTATTCTTTTACATATTAAGTACTGGATATTTCTAAAAATCAAACATTCACCCCCAGTCACAGATCTGGGTTAAATCCATCGTTTGTTCTGCCAACCATACCATTCCAGTTTGAACCCAGCCATATACAAATCACTCTTGACCCTGCTCCCCGTGGAAACACTCCAGCTGGAACTGCCAGCGTTGGAGCCTATGGTTCAAAGGGTGCCTGTGTTGTAAGGAGGATTGTTTTTATGCAGGAAGGGACCACTTCAGAATGCACCACACATAGCAAGAGGAAAAAGAAGAAGAAATACAGGTATTTATCCTCGTTATACCTCACCTCGGAAGGCATAGCATTTTAGCACATTCCCATGTCTACCACTTCTGCTAAATCTGAGAATGCATCAAAATCCATGGATTTTGTGTGGGAACACCTACGCAACACTCATAGAATGCCTCCCTGAGTAATGCAACACAACTTGCATTGTATTGCTTTAGTCCACATTTATGAAGCCACTAATGGCCATGCAAGGTGGCCTTGCATGGCTTCATAAATCACATTTTGAGCTTCTGTTGTGCATACTCCACGTTGCGTGGTGCAAGAGCGAGGCAACCCCAGTTATAAATATGCCCCATAATTCTTAAAAGTACCAATTTCACAATACTGGCAGAATCTCCACATCAGTAAATGCACTTTGTGAATATAAATTCCATCTGATTCTGTGAATCAGGATTGGGAATTTATATGTACAAAGTGGTTATTTTTGTACTGGTGTTGAGGATTAAGTCAGCTGCTAGTTACATCTACTTTAATCGAAAGAAGAGTGGTCTCAGATTCACTGTTAATTAGATAGGGAAAGAATAAGGGTAACAGTGAGTTTGCAAGGCTGGGTAGAATGCCAACTAAACAAGTTGACATTGTTCATTTCCATAACACTCATGCCATATATTAAAAAAAGAATTATCAATCTGAAATTTGTATCGATAATCATATACTTGTCAATAAAAGGAATTATTTGTAATCCAACCCTCCTATTCAGGCAAGTGTTTCTTACTTTTCCAGTAGCAATTTGATGCACAATATGGCTGGATAAAACATTACACGCAAGGCCACTGGTATTATGCATCAATGGAAGGCCAACATATGCAGCTGGATTGTCAACATTATGCAGCAAGAAAGAGCAAGTTATTGTGTGCATAATGCAGCACAAGCTGTGACAGTATAATTTAGTTATTTTGTCATTTCAGCATCTAATAATACTGTCTGGCCAAAGCTGTCCCTCATTACTTCCTGATTAACACTTGAATACAGAGATTAGCTACTGAAAGAAAATCGATTATTGGTATCCATTGCAAAGGCCTGTCATTGCACAAACTCACATTTTGGGGCTTTCTTCTTTAGTTTTCTTTGTTTCGTTTAGGATAAAAATATTTTTTGATGAAATCTGAAAGTTATGCAGCAGATAGAGGATTATCTCTCAAATGCTGCAAATCTTCAATTATGCAGAAAGCACAATACCTGCCATACTCATTATTCCAATGGCCCATCTGATGCCACTGATTATAAAGAACCTCCTCAACTTTTTCCCACTTAATTGACCTCGTCTGTGGTTCCATTTGAATGTAGTCCTAAACTGCCGAACATATCCTGAGTTCTTTTATCATCTGAGCATTACTGATACATAAGTATGCTCTTTCTAAATCCCAGATTATGTGACAGGTCCATCATGCTTTATGGATATCACAATGGAATGGGGCTTGAATCACTGTTGGATCTTAAAGGACACAAATATAACCATGTAAGGACATGGCTGCCAATGTTTCGTTCTTTGCCGATAATAAAAGGAGAAGACATGTGTGTTATGTTGTGCATTTCTTGGCTGGCACATTATGTACTTGATGCCTACTATAACTTTACACACTCAAAATTATTTGAGAATTTAATAAGGGGTAAAATTTCATTCTGAACTTTCCTTGCTCCTCAGCAGTCTTTTTAAATATTTCTATGCCATCTGCTAGAAAATATGGTGTTTGAAATAAAACTGTTTCTATCTAACATTAATGGTGAGATTGCATGCAGCATTGCAGTGTGTCCCCAGAGATCCATTGTAAACTACACCAGAGCTGATACTTAAAGAGTATTCTGTAGGTTTATCTAAAGCAGTTTTAGATATTATCTGATGCTGGACAGAGCAATTGTCAAGGGTAATGCCTTCGAAGAGTTCCATTGTGATATCTATGAATTCTCGCTGATTCCGCCTCTCACATATGTCAAATATTATATTAAAAAAGATGTTTAGTGTACCCATAATTCATTACATTATATAAACTACACAAACATTGTTTGCAGAACGTTATAAGTTAAAAATATAGTGTTATAAAAATGTGATCAAATCAAATCAATGAAATTTGAATATTTTATTACACATCTTCAAATGTCATAATTCCCCTTTTATGTGCTACTTTCCAGTGTATGTCACTTTCTCTTGGGCTTGTCAGATGGCCATTACACTCTTAAGAACTACTGTAATTCACTCTGCTCACATTTCACATTGTACCATGATATTTGAACATTTTTGTACAAATATATCTGCCTCAGAGTCATCCTAAGTCAGTCCTTGTTAGACCTGTCCGCCTTAAGGACATCTTCCCCCAAACGTTTTGCCTTACTCCTCCATTTTTCCTGATCTCCTTTTATTGGCCTTAGGACTTTGTGCACTTTACCACTGATAACCAGTGCTAAAGTGTGTGTGCTCTCTCCCTTAAACGTGGTGAAATTGGTCTGCACCTAATTGGCACATTTAATTTAATTGTAAGTCACTAGTAAAGTGGTACTACATGTACCCATGGCCTGTAAATTAAATACTACTAGTGGGCCTGCAGCACTGATTGTGCTACCCACTTAGGTAGCCCTTTTAAACATGTCTCAGGCCTGCCATTACAGTCTGTGTGTGCAGTGTTATGCTGCTGTTTCGACCTGGTAAAATAAACCTTTTGTCAGGCGTAAACCTTCATCTTCACTTCTAATACATGTAAGTCACCCCCAGGGTAGGCCCCACACAGCCTAGAGGGCAGGGTGCAATGTATTCAAAAGTTTCACAGGTAATTTTAACTTTTACATGTCCTTAAATTCGTTTTTCACTACTGCAAGGCCTGCCTCTCCCATAGGATATCATTAGGTTAACTTATTACATTTAATAAGTGAGAACTTTCAATTGGAAGTAGGCATAAACGGTTGCTGATTTTAGTTGAAGAACTGGTGAAATTGATGAGGGGGAGCGTCAAAAGGTCGATGCATTGCAATTGTACAAATTGTGGTTTGTATTGAAAATGTCCTGATGGTATTTTGAATTGCAATTCTAATTGTCTATATGCAATATGTGCTATTTTGAAGAAAATAAGTGGTTACCTGACTAAGAAGTAGTCTACGGTCCCAGATAGAGATAGAAGTATATACAGTTATAAGAGATTTTCTTGTCTGCTAAGAGAAGTGCAAGTTGTGAGATATTGTCTACTGCACGCATAGGTAGGGACGTAATAATTTGTTGTGATTGTACTAATTTTGATTAGTGTTTGTGAAGCCTGATGCGCAAAGGTGACAGAACGTTGAATAGATGATTTTCCCGAAGGTCAAGAACTCATCATTGTGAATGGAATCTTTTTTTCTAATTGAAAATTGGAAGGTGTAAAACCTAATACTGATTGTTAATTGCCCTATTGAGTTTCTTTAGAAGAAGCAGACAAGGATTTATGTCATTTTTAAGTTGTTTCGTTGTTTTTTTTTTTTCTTTTTGCTTTGTACGGAAAAAATTGTAAATGAGGGTGAGCTGCTACTATGAGCGAGTTGTTAGATCATATTGTGCCACACTGGTATTGGTTGGTTGGTGTAATGCAGCGCTGTGATAGGTTTGATCTTGCCAAGGGTTGTGAAATCATTGGTTGGTTGAATAATGGGACTGTATTGTGATTTGATAAAAAGGGTTGTGTGTCCTCGCATGTATGGAACAATTTCAAAATAAATTAAGACACTGTACTTTCAATTACTGAAATTGTTGAAATACATCTGAACTCATGAATCTTTTCAAAGCTTTGAGGAGTCTAATGAGAGGTGATGTAACGGTTCCAGATAGGGAGGGTGAGGAAGCACCTCCTGAGGGTACGCCTGCATACCATATGATGACTGAAGGAAGGTTACATACATATGTTTGGCTTCATCAGTGGTGCAAGATTACTGAAAGAGAAGGGGTCCTGAGTTTTCCTAGTTGGGGAACATTCAATTTAGGGATCATATGCAGATTACAATAAACATGGCATGAAATTAGGCTACCACCTACAATTACACAATTTGAAGCACTAAGTGCATGGGAGAATATGGCTCAAATTAAGGACAAAGAGAGATTTAAAAAATGAACTAAGAGAGCAATGAGAAATTATGCAGATGTGGTATGGGATGATCAAGTGCAGAGATGGAGGAATAGTGAAGTGGAAGTTGCTAGATTATATCCCATACTTACAAGAGTGGAGAGCACAAAGACTAGAGAATCTGAAAAACCTTAAAAGAAAAAGATTAAAGGACATAAAGATGTGAAAGATGAGACAAAATCTGACATGGATACTGATTCGGGTGATGACATCTTAGAGGAACTTTTGGCTACATGACCGCCAATATGTGTGCATCCTATGTCAAATGATAGAGCTCAATTGACAAATAATGTAACTATAGCTACAGCTCCTATAGATCCAAGTATTCCACAAATTACAAGTCTGATGCAAAAAGTACTGGCTGCAAATATACAACCCATATTGAATCTACTGTATAGCCTGTAACTCAGCAAGCAGTTGCAAGTGCTCCAGCAAAACTTATTATAGCTCAAACGGTGATGCAAACAGATGCTCCAATTTCTATGGTTACGACTCCAGAATAAATTACTGACTTAATTACAACATACACAGTGCTTGCACAGGTTGTTCCTTCGCCAGCTACAGTAGTTCAGGAAATGACTGGAGGAATACCAGTAAATGGGTTTATTCCAACATCACAAAATTCACAGATTGTATTATGGACGCCTCCACAGACCATTCAAGCAGTAGGAGAAGGAAGACGATTTGTCTTCACAACACAAACTGTATCGCATGACTCTAATTTGAAAGGTGGTTTATTTCTTCCTTGGTTTGAGGAGGCTGTTAGAAATTGTGTGAAAGTCGCGGATGCAGAAAGACTAAGTACTCGTTCAGGTTCAAATAGCACTCAAGCTCCTGAAAACGAGAGACCATTAAATGTGCCTAAATTGAAGAAAGTTTTATGGGATGTTGGAATCTTAATCGCATTAATCAATAACAAGAAAAAGGATCAGTCTACTTGTGCAAAGAAATGTCTAGGAAAGCTGCATCTTACAGGACAAATTAACTGAATTGGCAAGCAAATATGAGGCTGATTTTTCCAAAAGCATACCATTACAGAGAACTTTCAGGATGAAGTTAGATGATGAACCCATTGAAAACAAGCGTTCTTCAGGAATGCAAATTCATCTCACTTAATTGATAAAATGCATACGCAAATGATGAAGTGAATTTGACAAATTTGAAAGTTAATGGTCACAAGAGCACAAAAAGAACAAGAAACAGGCAGAAGAAGCTGAGAAGAAAAGAAAACAAACTGCAAATCCAGGAAAGAAATAGGCTACTGCTGCCTATCCTTTAAGAGAGATACCAGGTGGAGGGTATGTACATGTCCCTTGTAGTATAGGAGAGCTTGCATCATTTTCAAACAATTTTCTAAGTTGAAAGAAAGTCTAATGCAATGGTATAGTGAAGTCAATAGATTTGTTAAGATTTCAAAAGCGTTGTGGGTTGACTTAAATACATTTTTCAATATTGTGGTTCCGAGTGATTTGTGGGCAGTATAGTATAATGAGGTGGTAACATTTCTGAAGGGCAGAGTTCCACCTAAGGATTTGGATTATTTGAAATTAAACCAAATGCAGCAGGAAGTTAGGGAAACTGTCCATTAATTCTATGATAGGTTGACAAAGGCATTTCAATAGCATACAGGACAGGCAAATCCTAACCTGGCAGATATGGGATATTTCATTACACAGTTTGCGCCTAGTTTGAGATCTAAAATCTGTCAGCATATACAACAGCATGTGATTTTTTGGCAGACAAAGTATTTTGAGGATATTTTGAAATATTAAGAGTATTGCAGCAATGAGCAGGAGATGAAACAGCGTAAAAATAAGGATAACTTTATGTGGGCCCAAATTAAGTTTGTGCAATGACGTTTTCACAATCAGTCATTTATTGGAAATGGTGCAATTCAGAATACGAGTGGGATGCAAATGGGTGGTTTCAGGCAGGAATGCAACAGGTTCAGGAACAACAATGGTGTCTCAAGGAAGAGGAACAAGTACTCCAATTGATCGTAGTACAGGTGATGAAGTTGCGAGAAAATGACACCTTGTTGTTTGTGTAACAGGGTAGGACATTGGAAGCACGAGTGTTGGCTCAATCCAGATCGAAATATTAATAATAAGATGCAGAGAGTAAACCAGATACAGATGCAGAATGTTCCTATGCAACAGATTCAAAATGCAAACGATTCAGTTTGCAAAATCAGACTCAAATGGTACCCATGCCACAAGTACCTGTAGTTCAGGCCAATGTAAACAATCCAAGATTAAATCAAAATCGTTTGCCAAAAATGAATCAAAATGTGAAGCAGGTTCAAAATCAAATTCCAGTCTAACTGTTTCCCATGTTTGATAACATTGAGGTACTTGACGGTGCTTGAGAGGAGAGGCAGATTGTGTGCTTTGCACAGTCTTAGAGGTAGACCAAAGTGGACCATTTGTGGAAGGTGGTGAGGTGAATGGCCATCAAGTGTATTTCTTATTGATATTCCACTGTGAGAACCACAGAAGAACCAGACCTAACCCCACTCAGGAAAAGAGATCTAGGTGCTGGGAGTTGCAAATAGAGAGATTACTAACCCACTTTTAAAAGAAGGTCATGTAAAAATAAGATCATTTAAAGAAAATCATCAGTTTGTGGTGTGAGATTCAAGTTCTGTTATGTTTCTAGGGAGAGCTTTTCTGTGCAGGTTAAATTGCACACCGCAAGGAGTCAAATTTCAGACTTTTGATGAGGATGTAGATTTTACAACTGCCCAGCAAGAGACGATAAGAATGTATCCAATGATAATTACAAATGATTTGACTGCAGATCTAAAAGAGGCAGGTAATCCAGAAGTGTAGGATTTTACAGGAAAGGATATCGGATTAATAAAAGGAGTGGAACCAGTCAGAGTATACATAAAACGGAATGCCGTTTTTGTTAGAACACCACCTTATCACTGAAGTGATAAAGGGAATAGCCCCATTAATCAATGATATACTGGAGAAGTGCATCTTGAGAGAAATAATTAGGAGTCCATGCAACTCCTCACTAATTATGACATTGTGAAAACCAAGTTGGAAATTTAGGATTGTCCAAGATTTGAGGAAGGTGAATGACATTGTAATCCCATTTTGTCCTGTGGTCCCGAATCCAGCCACCGTACTTTATCAAATTCCATGTACAGCGCATCTTGAGAGAAATAATTAGGAGTCCATGCAACTCCTCACCAATTATGACATTGTGAAAACCAAGTTGGAAATGTAGGATTGTCCAAGATTTGAGGAAGGTGAATGGCATTGTAATCCCATTTTGTCCTGTGGTCCCGAATCCAGCCACCGTACTTTATCAAATTCCATGTACAGCTGAATAGTTTTTTGTGATTGACCTCTGCCAGGCTTTCTTCTCGATTCCATTACACAAAAACAGTCAGTACTTTTTCTCCTCTGTGTTCTCATAGAATTATTATGGGTGTCATGTCTCACAGGTCTAAACTGAGAGCCTGTACATTGTTCATGCCCTGAAGTTCAGTCTTGGTGCAATACATTGACGATTTGCTTGTCGCATCAGAGACAAAATAATCTTGCAAAGTTGATGCCACTGCAATACTGAATCATTTGGCAGAGAATGGACATAAAGTATCTCCAAAACAAACTGCAATATAGTCAGACAGAGGTCCAATATTTCGGACACATCATGGAAAAAGAAGCGTCCAGAGAGAGAGTTCAATCAATTTTGTGAATAAATTCTCCTAAAATGCAGAGAGAAGTCAGGATGTTTTTGGGAATGGTTGGCTACTATAGGCCTTGGACACCTAACATTTCCTTGGTGACAAAACCTTTACTGAGGCTGACACACAAAGATGTACTAGATCCAATTGCATGGGACAACAAATGCATGAAAGCATTTCTAGAGCTGAGAGAAAGTCTCTGTCGTGCCCCAGCACTGGGAATGCCAGATTATTCAAAACATTTCATACTGTTTTGCAATGATAGGGAGGGCTGCGCTTTCTCAATGTTAACTCAAATACACGGAGATTCCATAAAGCCTGAGGCATATTTTTCTGTGACCCTTAATCCTGTAGATACTACTTTACCTGGCTGCCTCAAAGCAGTAGCTGCAGTAAGTGTTAGTCTTGAAAAATGTGAAAACATTGTTATGGGACATCCATTAATAGTTATGGTCCCTCACTCTGTAGAAGTATACTTACAAGAACGAAGACTAAGCACCTTACTAAATCTAGACTAACAGGAAACATCCGGAACAACGCCAGAACCACAACAACATTGTTAACGCAAGCGGAACCACACTTGCGTTAGCAACGACTCCCTTTTTCTCTGCCTTAACCACACATGTGCTGAACAACACACATGCGTGGCTAAGGCAGAAAAAAAGGGAGTCAGCATTGGGAGAGGACACAGTCAGGTAAGTGGGGCTGGGGGGTAGTTTTGTTTTTAGGGTGGGGTGGGAGGGGTCGGGGTAATTTTGTTTTTAGGGGCGGGTGGCGTTTGGGTTTTAGGGGTGGGGTGGGGGGTCAGGTAAATTTTTTTTTTAGGAGGGGGTAATTTTGTATTTAGGGTGGGTGGGGGGACAGTGTTGGGGTAATTTTGTATTTCGGGTGGGTGGAGGGTCGGGTTTTAAGGGGTGGCGGGTCAGGGTAATTTTGTATTCAGGGCGGTTCGGGGGGTTGGGGTAATTTTTGTTTTTAGGGTTGGGTCGGGATAGGATGTGGGCAGGTAAGTGGGGCTGGGAGAGGGTTGGGGTAGTTTTTTGGAGTGGGGTGGTTGGGTTATATTTTTTTTAAGGGGTATGGGATCAGGGTAGTTTTGTTTTTAGGGCGGGTACTATGATTTTTAGGGCGGGGAGTCAGGGTAATTTTGTTTTTAGGGGCGGGGCGGGTGGGTCAGAGTAATTTTGTATTTAGGGCAGGGGGTCAGGTTTTTAGGGGTGGGGGCCAGGGTAATTTTGTATTTAATGGAGGGTGGGGGGGCGGGTTTGTAGGGTCGGGGTCAGGGTAATTTTGTTTTTAGGGGCAGGGTAGTTTTATTTTTGGAGTGGGGCAGTTGTTTTTAGGGTGGGTGGGGGATCGGGGTAGATTTTAAAGCTCAGGGTGGGTAGGTGGTATCAGGGTAGATTTTCAGCACAAGTGGGGGGTTGGGTAGTTTTATTTTTAGGGTGGGCGGGTTGTCGGGTAGGTGTATTTTTAGGGTGGGTGGGGGATCAGGGTAGTTGCATTTTTAAAGTGGGTTGGGGGTCGGGGTAATTTGTTTATAGATTGGCTGGGGGGGGTGGCATGTGAAAACCATGCATGCTGTTCCACACATGCCTTTACTAGGCATGCCTTTACAATGAAAACCTGCGTTGTTCAGGCATGCGTGGTTGGCGCATGCGTTGTTCCATTATACATCCCTAGACTAACTTGTTATGAGCATCACATCTTGGTGGGAAGCAACGTTGTGCTGAGATGTCAAGTACTGAATCCTAGCACATTGTTACCCATCCTTGAGGGGGCTAAATCTGATTGTTTTAAACATGATTGCCTTTATGTCACAGACTTATGCACCAAAACTAGAAAAGATATAAAAGATGAGCCATTAGTAAGTACACATTATGTCCTATTTGTTGGTGACTCGTGCTTAAGAACAAATGAAGGCTCATTGAGAGAAGTTTATGCAGTTTGCACCATCCAGGAAATAAGAGAAGCTTAATGGCTTCAAGGAATTTCTTCCGCACAAGTTGCAGAGTTAATTGCCCTTGCCAGAGCTTGCAGCCTTACAGCACAAATGAAAGTGACTATATTTACAGATCGTCAGTATGGATTTGGTGTTGCCCATAACTTTGGATAATTGTGGTCACCGTGAAGTCTAATGACCTCATCTTAGCACCCATTAGAAATGGGAAACATGTAAACATTTGTTGGAAGCTCCTCAACTCCCCACTGAAGTTGCTGTCATGAAATGTGCAGCACACATGAGCAACAGCAGATATGTCACAATTGGCAACAGGTGTGCCGATAAATTGGCAAGTTATTGTGCAATTGTGGCCTAAACATTTAATGGATCATTTGCTAATAAAAAAACAGAAGAAAATGTATCTTCTAAGATGATGAGAGTAGCTGAAATTAGATGAATGCAAAAAAATGCACCTGACGCAGAGAAACAGGATTTGATCCGAGCAGGATGTGGTATAGATAAATACAATGTTTGGGTTTCAATGGATGGAAGACCAGTGTTGCCAGACAGTCTGCTATCTTCAATGGCAAGACATTTCCATGGGCAAACTCATCTGGGAAGAGACTTAATGATCAGAACCTTTAAACAGTACTAGTTTCATCTCTAGTTCAGAACCCAATCAGAAGAATTGTGTCATCGATGTGTGACATGTCAACAGATGAATGTAAGCAAACTAACACATCTTACATCGAGTCACATAGGAAAATGAGTATATCTTTTCAACAGGATGCAGATGGACTTTATCGAAATGCCCATTTATAATGGATTGAGATATGTCCTGGTGATTGTCTCCATCTTCTCCAGATGGGTGGAATCTTATCCAACCAGGAGAAATGATAGTCTCACTGTAGCAAAGTTACTGTTGAGGGTGTTAGTACCCAGGCACGGCATGCCTGTTTCTTTAGAATCAGATTGAGGTGCTCACTTTAACAGTGAGATTATAAAAATGTTATGTGCAGCATTACAAGTTGACCAGAAGCTACATTGCAATTATTGTCCAGTCACTTCTGGCATAGTGGAGCTGCTTAATGGAATGATTAAATCAATATTAGTGAAGGTTTGTGTTTCCACTTCATTGGAATGGCCCGATGCTTTGCCTTTAGTGTTGATGATCCTATGAGGTACAACTGACAGAAAAACTTGTTTATCACTGCACTAACTCTTAATTAACAGAGAAATTTGATTACCTGCAGTTCCAACAAATGCACTTGTGAAAATTAAGGTTGACAAGGTACTTGATTACTGCAAGGGATTGGCTGATGTGGTACGTTCTGTCTCTTGGCAGGTTGAAGGTGTTACCACAAATCCACACCAGGAGCAGTGTCAGGACCTTAGTACTGGTGACTGGGTCTTAGTCAAGAAGCATGTGAGAAAGTCCAGTCTAGAGCCATGTTGGAAAGGCCCCAATCTAGTAGTTCTGATTACGAATACAGCAGTTAAATGTGCTGGAATCCCAAACTGGGTACACGCTTCACATACCCAGAGAACAAGGGATCCTAATAAAGAAACAGTGGGGCATATTTAAAAGCCCCTAGTGCCACCAGAGCTCCAGTGGCACAATGCCCTGCGCTGTATTTACAAGGTGGCGTTAAGACACTTTTTCTGGCTTAATGCCACCTTGTACATACGGCTCCTTCACATGCAGCACTTTACCTGGAAGGGGCCAGAAATGGGTGTTGCTATGGACATGCCACAGCGACACCAATTGCATTTTGATGCTGCCCCAGAATTACAAGTTTTCATAAACCTGCATTCTGCAGCACACATAGAAATAGCAAATGGCCATTTAAGATTGTTTTTGTGCAGGAAGATGTTCCTTCCGGCACAAAAACAATCACCCCCTCAATGAATCCAAACTTGCACTATGGTGGAAGGGTTGCTGCACTGGCGCATGGCAGCAAATTTAGCCCCAACGCAGGGGGAAACACAAGGGTGCACCGCAATCTAGAAAATGACGGTGCGCAACGCTGCCAAATTTGGCGCAGCAACGCGCACCATCTTTTTCTATTAAATCTGGCCCAGTGTTCTGTAAGCCAGAACCGAGAACACTGGTACACATACTACTGCAAGATGTACAAGGTCAGACTCAAGAATACAAAATACTCTGATCAGAGACTGCAGAAAAGATTAAGGGGTGAAGAAGCTCTGACAGGTGAAGAGGTCCAACTGCCAGATATCTCACAAAGTGGCATAAGAGTTCTTGGCAATGAACCAAGTTGAAAAAGTGACTTCTGGATCAGTCACAGGACAAGCAGAAAGTCTTGAGGATCCAGGAGAAGAAAATAGTTCTGGAATTGAGACAAGAAATGATCCAAGTGATGCCTCATGGCCAAAATCTTACAGTAGAAAGAAATTATTGCGTGTGCTAGCTGAATCAATACCACTGACAATCGAAGCAGAAACAGAGTCAAGTAGTATAATTGATGCAGAAGAACAACAAAACACACTGAGAAGATCAAAGAGATCTAGAGTACTTTTTCTAAGATATTCGTCACCTGAATGGTCATATTATGTGAGTCAAGTTTTGAACATTCCAATTTTTTACTTGCTTGATTGGGCAAAGAACTGCCAGAATCTCCTTAAAAAAGTAAAACAAAAGATGCACTTTATCACAAAGAACTATTGGCGTGCAATTGTGAAAAAAAAAGAGAATTAAAGATTGAGAAATCTTATAATCTTCTTGTGAAATGAAAAAAAAACGAAAATAATTTTGATTAAAAAGGAGATAAGAAAAGTATCCAGTTCTAACGGAGCAGCTGAAGAGTAGGGATAACATTTCAGAAGAACAGAAAATAGAGTTAAGGATTGTCTATATGAAGATATTATCATTAAGAAAGACTAAAAAATGAAAAGAAGAAGAAAAAAATAAATTAAAAAGAAAAAAAGACTAACTCAAGAAGAAAGTAACCTGGAAGAAGATGACAGGTTTCACATCACAATATTCCGCTTTCCTGTGCTATTTCATGTACTATATTTCTCAGCTTAGTGTATAGAAAGTGCCATTTTGAATATTATTACTTAAACCTTGACATGGTACTTTCTAAAGTTGCACTAATTAAGAGTATGAATTTACAATGACAAGCTAGAGAAATGGCGACTGCATGCCGTTACTTTAGACTGTTTCTTCCTGTAAGCTCTGCTAAAACACATGAATGAAACATGACATGCTTAATGAACACACAATAAACAGCTTTTATTCTAATGTTAGAAGAGAGAAATTAGAACTTTAAAAAAAGTGAGTATAATAAAGAGGATGTTCAAAAGAATGTATGGAGAAAAGAAGAAGATTATTTTAGAGGAAAGATGTCTGTACCTAAGCTTAAATTAGATAAAAGGCACAACGGGAAAGTATGAGTGTTTAATAGAAGAATCAGTGGGAGAAAAATGCTAGTGGGAAATAATAATTGTGAGCATGTGTTTAAATTGTCTGGAGGAACACAGCAAATTTTGTTTTCCTACAATCCCTGGAGTGTACTTTATATGTGGAGAATGCATATTTTAGGTTGTCTGCTCATTGGGAGGGTATTTGCTATTTAGGCTTACTTTTTCCAAAGAGGGATCACATACAGAACTTAGATGCACCAGCTATGACACCTTCACACATAAGAGATGCACGCAGCGTGAATAAGGGAACACAATTAGTGGGAGACATATTTGTGACAATCATACTTGCTGTTGGAATAGTCTTGAATGGGCAGAAAATCAAAAAACTTTCAACAGAACTTGATAGATTAGCAACCAGTACCTCTGGAGCTTTGTTGGTAGAAAACACTGGGCTTGAATCAGTTAGATCAGTTAGAGCTATGGTTTTGCAGAATTGCTATGCCTTAGCTATCCTACTTGCAAAGAAAGCTGGCATTTGCGAGATTCTGAAAATTGAGAATTGCTACACCTACATACCTGACAAGAATAGAAAGATAGTGAATTATGCAAAATCTATTTCTGATCTAAAGCTTGATCTTGAACCTAGTAGGAGGAAGAATTCTCAAAACTATCTTCGTTCCTGTATTAATAGTGATAGCTGGTTTCCTTTCCATGTTAGGAATATATAAAGCAATATAAATTATACTAATAAAGAAAAGGACAGCATACATGAAAAGAAAAATGAAGAAAGATTTAGACTTAAGTGACAGAGTAAATGAATAATATAAGAGATTGAAAGAAAGAGAAAATGGAAAAAGGAAAAGACGAGGTACTGACGAAGAAGATGAGAGTAAACTCTGATAATACATTTGTACATGTAATTTTTGTGAAGGCTCTAAACCATCAGATGGGGGAAGTTGCTGGAGATTTCATTAAAAATAAAATCCATTTATTTAATAACCTGTAAGAGTGAAATATAGGCCTATTCAAATGCAGCCTTTTAAACAGGCATTTTCTTTTCTAAATTGCATGACCCCCATTTACTTGACATTTTCAAATTGCTAACATTGACAAATTCTCAACAGCTTCAGCTCCCCAGAAATGTTTCTATCATGATTTCTGAATGGCCTTTGTTTGACACAAAAGTTCCTATGCTAACAAAGATAGCTATATTTCTTTTATTCTTTTTAACCCCTTGACCTGTATTGGAATCTCAAAACTTGCTAACCTAA
Organism: Pleurodeles waltl; assembly: GCF_031143425.1. Classification (NCBI taxonomy): domain Eukaryota; kingdom Metazoa; phylum Chordata; class Amphibia; order Caudata; family Salamandridae; genus Pleurodeles; species Pleurodeles waltl. Next base: position 468,360,308 of record NC_090439.1, read on the forward strand.
TCTTAAACATGCTTCCTTATGAATAGGCTTTTTGTTTGTAGATTTGTGAGAATCAAGATGACATAATCTGTTTGTGCATAAATCTTACATGAATTGTTCTGTCTTTCAGAAACCAGATGGATGTGAAATTACCTAAATGTAGCAAAGTTTTTAATATGTGTTCAAATGTATGATATATTAGGACTGTCTTTGTTAGAAGTTACCATCTGGACAGAAACTGTTCCTGTCTCATGATGTTCTTGTCTGCTCGTTGGTTGACTGTATAACTTAACTGAAACAATTGATATATTTGTTTTCTAGAGGGTGTGTTCACATCAGCGAGATTGTGAGCACGACATTCAGACAGAAACTCTCTTGCTTCTCAGAAAGATTTTGCTCTCTGTCTAGACTATTCCCCATTAGAATCTGATACTGTGTTCTTTCTGGGTACTGACAGCTTTGCTGGCTAGACTGATTCTCAGATGATTGTTCCTTTTTAATATTTTGTGACTAAAACAATTTATTTCTTCTGATTTAGAATAATAGAATAGGGACTAGATTATGAGGAATGCTTCGTGCATTCTTCTGTAAATTTTCCTTGACTAATAAAGATAAGGTTAACACTTATGTAAAACCTTTTAACTGTAATTATAACTCTCATCATTGACTCCTGAGAATACACTAAGGGCCTGATTCCAACTTTGGAGGACGGTGTTAAACCGGCCCAAAAGTGGCGGATATACCACCTACCGTATTACGAGTCCATTATATCCTATGGAACTCGTAATACGGTAGGTGGTATATCCGTCACTTTTGGGACGGTTTAACACCGTCCTCCAAAGTTGGAATCAGGCCCTAAGTTTATGAAAAATATGTATTGATGTTAGAATTGCAGTTTAATTTCTCCCACTCTTTTCCAAGGTCCCCTACGAGTTATATAAGAGTTGCAAAGTTTTTCAGAAATTTAGGAGTCTCTGTGCTGCCAAAAAGTTGGGCGAGGCCCTTTCACCAGTCAGCATATGAAATGTTGCAGCAATTAGCTGATCTAAGTTGAGCAGCAATGTACGGCAGCTCAGTGGTATGTAGAAATAATTACTGGTCTTGTTGGCTTTGCAACTTCATAATCCACTGCTTTTTTTAAATCTATATTTGTTTTCAGCCATAGCTATTAAAATGTCATGGGGGGATGCTATGAGGCTTGTGCCACTGTAAGGTTGGGAGCTATGGTTGAGTAAAATCTCCTTTTGCCACACCATCAAAGGGGAGAGAATAACGGGGTTGATGTGCTTGCCACGAGTATCTTGTCAATTTACTCTAGCATTATGAAGTAAATGCAAGGAGTCGAGCAGGTCTTTATAAAAACAACCAAACAAAACGTAAATATCAGCAGGGAAAGGTAACATCAACAAAAATAATTGAAGTGTGAAGCAAGTTCAGCTGATGGTGTGTGCTATATATTGTGATTTAAGTTACAGCAGGTATGAACTGAATGGGCCGAGTAGTCTTGTGCTGAAGAGTACACCTTACTTGATAGTGAACACAAGCCTCGGAAAACAAATACTGCATGTAGTAGAGGAACAGGTCTCAGGAATTCTGCCTTGCCATTCAGCTGAACCCTATGGGTTGCAATGACACATGCAGCAGACATGTCAAGTGCAGTGCCAGACAAAGAGCCTCTCATGGCTCAAGCAGGGATGTGAGTGTGCAGCCCAGAGACATCAGGCACTGACAGGACTTACTGACTGCAATAGCAATCTACATGCTGAAACAAACAGACGGCATTTTGAGCTGCAAAATACTGTGTATATTGTATACACTGAATTAAAATTTTATACAAGTGAAAGGTTTTTCGAACTCCTAAATCAACATCAGTGAGCAAGCAATGATTTGGGGGGTGGAGGGACGTGGAAACAAGCAGCGATGACAGGAGAATCCAACACAAACCAAAAGAGTAACCTCAATCCGAGAACGAGCAGCGGAAGTCCACTAATAAAAACAGGGGTAGATAAGACACTGTCCAAAAAGAAGCATGGGAATTAGAGGGGCATGGAAGCCAACCAATGATAAAGAATGGGCAGGTTTTGAGTCCTTTTACGTTTTTTTCATGAGATCTCACAGTGACAGAGCCTGCGATGTCTCAGGTGAGATCTATCCAGTGTCGTAACATAGGCCCCCACAGCCCCTGCAGAGCACGCAAGACCCAGGACTCCAGGGGGACACCCCAGCACAGTAGCGTGGTCTGAGAGCTCCTGACTGAGTTGTAATTTGATGGGGGTGGGCTCAAGTTTTGGTATGCCGCTGTGCCTTCCATTAGAGAAAACCAAACAAAACTGAAATCAGGAAAAGTCCAAATATCCAACACAATATAGCATGAAAACAGCAGTCGGTGATGATATGTTCATCAAAATAAGTTAAATAAATGCACCCTAAAAACAGTATGCATTGGAACCATTTTAGCACTGCTAAAGAGAACCACCGGACAGATAGATTCAAGCTTTTATTTATAGTGGCAGCTTTCCAAATCAACTTGTTCCCCTGCATAGCCAGCAACTGATCAATGCTTTAACATCACATAGAGCATTTAACATCTATGACCCACCATTTCATTTCAAGAACTTGATAAATTCAGCATACAAGAAAGTGAGAATGATTTTACTATACACATTTCATTCCATTCCTTTAAACTCATCTTGCTCACTATTGCCAGCCCTGGTCAATCGACACATGCTGCGTGTAGACTGCCTGGCGCCGTCTTTGATGAAATTGACATTACCCTGGACTTCCTCCCACCCTACATTCTTGTTATTATACTTGTGAACATCAATTAGACCCTAGGTGACAGACACTCACTGAACAAAAACACTCCTTTCACTTGCTCACCCGTATGGCAACAGTATTGATCATATGCTGACTTATGATACATTTTTCCATATACCATGTAGCTCTCTCTTCTTGATCATACTCTGATTGAATTATCAATCTTTCTCCTGTGGCTAAACCTACTTTCCTGACCTCCACTAGCTACAGGATAGATGATGCTAACTTTACCTCTGAACAGCTCAACCAGGTTGATATGATCTTCAACCCCACCACCTCCTTTGTCTCATTTAATTGCTTACCCTTTAACAGTGTTTATTTCATTCTGGTATCCCCTTCACACTTTGACTCCACTAGTATCTCTGCCCCAACCCTCAGTCACGCTATCCAGCCCTGCTTTAAAAACTAAAATGCCAGACCTCCTCCATCAAACTAATAAAATATAAACCCATGTTCGACAATGAAGACTACAAAGCAGCCTTCTCTCCTTTCACATCATCTGTTAACTGTACTAAATCCACTTATTTTCAAACTCCTCTCTCCTCACAATGTGCACACACAGAGTACTTTCATAGACCCTTTCTGCTATTCCTGTCCCATTTCACACAACCACTCTCCCGTGGCCTGCCTCTGCCACTTATTTTTCATCTGACACTACCACTACACAAAATATTGTCTCTGCTCTACTTCCAGCCCTTCTCTCCTACACCCTCTGTTTCAGCATTGCATTATTCCACCTGCTTCCTAAGGCCAATCCATTGCACTCCACTTGACCCATTTAGCTTCAAATACTTAAACAACTTCCCTGTCAACACACTATCTTTTCTGGCGGATGTCGCTGTTCACTTGTTCCCTGATTGCTGCATCTTCATGTCCTGCTTTAAAATGATAGCAGTATTCTTCTCACTCAGGAAACCTAGGGCTGAGTCCTTCTCTCCTTGTCCCAGTCTATCTCTCAAATTCCTTCTAATCTAAAATAGCACCATTTTGTTAAACTCTTCAGTTTCGTATCTGATTGCTCACGTCCCCCAAGACATCTGTCTTGTATGCGTCAAACATCCTTACTTTGGCCCACCATAATTTTTCATCATCCATTCTAATACTACTGTGACTTGTTAGTGCCTGCTGGCCACTTCTTCTTACTTTGACCAGTTTACAATCTTTTCCACAGTTGAGTCACTTGGCTTGGTTGGTGGAGCAGTAAGGTTCTCTTCATTACTATCTGACTGTTTTGTTCTGTGTCATGTCCACTTCTGCACTTAACCACTACCAGCTGATGTTCTATGAGGATCCTGGTTATAGAGTTTCTTCCTTTGGTTTCTCATTCCTTCTTTGCATAATGACATACAAATCATTATCTCCCTCCATCTTTGCTTCCTCATCTTTTTCACCACACATTTGTTACATGTTGCTGGCCTCAATACAAATATTAAAGCAAAAAGTTAATCACGACATTGTCTATAAGACACCAATACAATTATTAAATGAAATGATCTTGGCAATCAACAGTTTTATTCTCCTATCTTGTAATTGATTAACCTCCAGTAGCTTTCTCTTGACTAACTGGGCAAATTTAACAAATCCTGAAAGCAATTGCATGTTATTAAAGTTTAGTTAGGTTTTACTGCTGCAGAGTAATCTCTCATGTCAGTACTCAAAAGGAAGGTTTCAAATTAACCGAACATTTGAGCAAAAATGTTGGGCAGCTGCACACAACACTTAGGGCCTGATTTAGAGTTTGGTTGTGGGGGTTACTGTGTCACAAACACAACGGATATCCCATCCACTGTATTACAATTCCATTATACCCTATGGGACTTGCAGAACGGAGGATGGGATATCCGTCATGTTCGTGGCGGAGTAACCCCTCTGCCAAAGTAATTATCAGGCCCTAAGTCAGCTGGGGATATAACACCCTTTTCCGTTTCTAATCCACTTTTGGGATACACACCTACCAGAAATCTACAATCAACAAAACCCAATCTGTTCAACAGAACATAATCTACTCACTGCCCCAAAACTCCACAGGCTATTTAGAAATTTTTTGCACTTCTACATTGGACTGTCATACTTGATAAACTCAGAGCCACTTCCAACTTTTGAAATCACCTCTCATAGAGCGCATCTTCAAATCTTAATCCCCATATTTATTATTCAGTTAGACTTTTCTTTCCCTACTACACATTTTATCAATGCCTTGATATTATTAATTAGTTCAATATGTGCCCTGTCCTCACCAGCAGAATTACCATTCTGCCACTTCAAGAGTCTGTTGCATGTTGATTTAATAGCTGTACCTTCTTTTCACAACTACTTATCTATATATTACACATCACTGACTTATTGTATGAAATTTCTACAGCGCTATTCTCAAAGCCCTTCACAATATTTTGAGCTGTCACAAATCTAGAATGCAAGGGTGGCAAAGAGTAAAATACAGAATGCTAGATTAGAACATATAGGAATCCATGTTCGAAGAAAGAGAGAATGACTAAATAAATGTTATTGTAAATTGAATTTACATAGGGCATACTATCCCCGAATAGGCGTTGAAGCACTTTGCAGTAACACGCTACTCCTGAAACCATGATTGGAGTTTAATAGTTAGTAGATTAGTAATATGTGCTTTCTTTTTTCCTTGTGGATTAGTTGTTGCAAGTTTGAGCTGTCAGGTTCTTATGTATTTTGGTAGTGTTTTGAGTAGTGATAGATTGGCCAGAATGAAATAGAAAAAGGGAAGTTGTAAGATGTTATTGGGAGTAGTGATCATACATGCCTGTTAGTTGTATGAATTGGCTAAGCAGAAGAGGGAAGTCTGAAAAGGATGCCTGGGAGTTCATAAAAGTCAGAAGGTTTTTGTATGGCTCTAAGAAAGGAGGGATGTGGCAGAAGTCGAAGGGCATAGAAATTGTTTTACAAATAACTGAAATTAACTTATACATACACATATACACATAACACTTAGTAAAATTCTGTTAGCAGGCATAAACTCCTCTATGTATACACCCATATGTACATAGAAGCAACAATATTTACATAGTCTGATATACACATCTATCTTGTGGCTAAGCATACAAAGTTTTTTTTATTCTCCCTATATTAATGTATCTGCTTTTAACAGGAAGCATAGTTCCATGTACCAGGACATATGTATGATGACAATCTCTTCTCGATATCATGAGAAATACATTTTCTATGTCTAAGTCAAATTTTCTATGTCAAAGTCTTTAACTCGCTCCTGTCATAGCCCTATTGCGACAAGCATTGGTGTGGTCACGAACCTCCATAAATCATTGCCAACACCTCTCCTCTCAGAAAATGCTTGTTGTTGCCAATCCTCAAAAAAGGAAAAACTGCCAAGGCCACAGTTGGCTTTTGAGCAAACAAAAAATGTATTGTTGTGGCAACATCCAGCGCGTTTCGGATAGCTTTGTTTCCTTGTTCACGAATAAACATAATGCCCATTTTTCACCTTATTTAAATCAATGTGTCCCAGTGTAAATAACAACATAGATGATGGACTATCCTTCCTAGGCTTCCTACTACAGTCAAAGAAACGTTGGCCATCTTTAAACATGTTCTTCTCTATTCATTTCAAACAGATTTAACTGCCATAGCCCTACCTTAACGGTTACCTAAGAATCATTAACCTCACATATATTACACCTTCATTTATCTATCATTATTAAACAAATTATCTCTACCCAAGTGGGTTACCAAAATGTCACCATTATTCGAAACACAGTATTTACATAAATGGGCCATCACCAAGGCAAGACTAATCCCATCAAAATTTCTTTTGCTGTACTGAGAAGAATTTGGCAATTTTGGAATACCTTCTAATAAAACCATGCGCTATCCTTGTAACTTAACATTAATAATTCCCATTAGGAATTCTCCATTTCACTTCTCTTATTTATGGGTGTATATATCGAGGCATATTTCCTTTGTTTCTTACTATCCCAGTCATTACATGCTGCAAAAGTGGACATTTAAAAGGATACAAATGCTCCTTCGCTCTTCTGCTCCAAAGGCACAAAAATGACTATCATGAAGTCCACCACCAATCATAATTCAAAAAGTGCACCCCACTTGTGAATAAAAACATTAATTTAAAAAGCATTAAATAAAATCCATTTAAGATTCAAAATAGCGTGATCATCTATAATTTTTCAATAAACAACATTCCATAGTGTCATTTATGTCAAATGAATTGCCAATTCCTCATCCCTGTTCAATCGAACCAGATGCAAAGTATTAAGGCCAATAATCAATCGACACTCCAGCTCAAGTTCCAAAGTTTTGTTTCCTCCTCTCTCATTAAGTGCAATACAATCCAAGACTACAAATTTCAACTTATTAATATTCCGCTCATGATACAACTTGAAATGTCTTGCCACTGGGTATGTCTTATCATTGTGTGTGATAGCTTTTATATGTATCAGTATTCTCTTCTTTGCTGTGTGGATAGTACTGCCCACGTAAACTTTATTACACGGGCATTGCAAAGCATATACACTGTAGCCCAAATTGCAGGTTACATGTTTCTGAAACACAAATCGTTTAAATATTCCTGGAAACTTAACCTCCTTACAGTTCTCACTATATCTACAAACCTTACAGTTCCCACAGATGAAAAAAAACATTTAATAGGTTTACTGTTGTAAATTTTAGGCAGTAAACATTAATTCAATGAGTCTTTAAGACATTTACTGCATCTAAATGTAAGTCTAGGGTACTCATCCAATGCACTGGCCAAAGTTTCATCCGTATGTAAGACTGGACGGATTTTTTGATATCCTTTTCATTTCTCCTACTTTATTATGGAAAGTTGTAATAAGTCTCATAGATTCATCTTTTCTCACATTTGTCTTTGTGACCACAAATAGGTCATCTCTTTTAACAAGGTTCACTTTTGCCAGTGTTTTTTTAATAGTCCCATCGGGGTAACCCCTTTCCTTAAAGCGTTTTATCATAATCTCAATGTCTTCACTGAAAGCGATCTCAGAACTACTATTCCTTCTTGCTCGCAGTAATTCCCCATAAGGAATACTCTGTATCAGTTTTTTCAGGTGGTTGCTCATTGCATGAAGTAGAAAATTACCTGCCATTTTCTTTCTATATAGAGCACATTCAATTTTCCCATGCACATTATGTATCTTCACATCGAGAAATTCAATTTCCTCCAAATGAATTTCCCCAGTAAATTTTAAATTGAGGGAATAATCAGTAAGAATAGTCATGAATTGTACAGCAGATTAAACACTGCCTTTCCAAATACAAAAAATATCCTCAATGTATCTAACCCAAAGGACCACATGCTCTTCAAATTCACGGCTGTTCCAGACAACCCGTTCTTCCCACCAGCCAAGGTACAAACCAGCATAGCTGGGGCAAAACAGGTGCCCATCGTGGTCCCTTGGGTTTCACAATATATTGTCTTTTCAAAAATTAAGAAGTTATTAGTCAGTCAGGTATAAATCATATCAAGTAACATTTCAGTATGGAGTAGATATGATAAGGACCGGGCTCTCAAAAAATGTCTAACAGACCTAATTCCACTATCATGAGGTATACATATATAGAGACTATTAACATCAAGGCTCATCAAGAGGAAATCCTCTTCCCAGTAGACTCCATTAATGATCCTCAAAATCCCCTGTATCTCTGATATGTGAAGGATGCCTTTGCAAAGAGACATAGGACATAATCAACATACGTAAAGGTATTCTCAAGTAAACAACATATGGATGAGACAATAGGTCTTCCTGAGGGATTGTTGGCATCTTTATATAATTTGGGTAAAAAGTAGATAGCTGGAATTTTAGGAAATTCTACTTTCAAAAAGTGATATTCCTCTCATTCGATGTATCCCTTATCTCTCCATTTATCCAAATTCTCAAAAAACTTTAGTTTAGCCTGTGTCATCTCACCTCTACTGGAGACTGCATAGCTGTTACAATCCTGTAATTGCCTTAGACTTTCATTCAGATACATCCATCCCTCTTGACAACGTAACCACATTGCCTCCCTTATCAAATTTTTTAATCACAATAATATTATTATTTTGTAATGATTTAATTGCTTTTCTATGCTGAGGCTGAACATTGTCAAATTGAGCCCTTTTTGTGTACCTCAATTGTCTCAATTCTTTAATGATGCCCTTCTCAAAAACATTAATGGCATCATTATTTATAGGAGGCAAATAAATTAACGTAGGTTTAAAACAACTTAGACAGAGCACTTCAGTGTCTAATCCCATATCCATTAAGTTGAAGACAGGATCAGAGGTTGTCTCTACTTCCCCATCCAGCCCGAAGATGGTATGTAACATCTCAATATCCGCTATCTGTAAATAAGACAGTATAACCTGTTTATACCTCTGTATTTCTCCTGATTTGGTAGCAGCCCACTTTTTCAATTTTAGTTTCCTACTACAGTGAAACAAATCAATATGACTTTGTGTATCATCAAATTGTACCATTGCACAGAAGGATAACCCTAAAGATAGTATCTCAACCTCTGGTTCACATAAACAAACTCCAGAGAGATTGACAACAGTCATTTTGTCCATCATTTTGATATCAACTGGCCCCTTGTTTGCATTCCCACTGCACCTCCCCTTAGATCTCTCATTTCTCTTCTCGTTCTTGCACTTCTTCCTCTTCTGCGACCTCGACGATACTCGGTTCCTCTTCCTGTTTGTCCCATTGATCTCCCCTGGGCTATAAGGTCGAATTCCTTTAAAAAGGTGTCTTTTAATCCACCAATATCAGATTGAATGGATGCATCGCTTTCACTGTCCTCACTTTCTCTCAGCTCTTTCCTAGAATAACCTTGAGTCACTCCACTAACTGTGGTCACAATATCGCTATATGATGTCAACCGTCCATCTGTTTCCATTCGTTCATATGATTTCTGTCTAATCTGATCACATTTCTTACCAAATGTGATAATCCGTTCCTTTTCATAATTAATTTGATCCCTTAAAAACGTATGTTGCTTTTTTGATTTACATAATTCCTCCGCCTTGTTCAGCTTATTTTCAAGTCTTTCCGTTCCTTTCACAAATTCCTCCACTGAACATTTTTCTTTCAGTTCATTAGTTAGTTTGTCAATCTCTGTCATTAGCCTGTCCCGTTCTTTCCATGCATGTTTAATCAATATTTTTAACATATTGGTACTGCATTGATGGTTCTTAGCCATCCATTTTGCTATCATTTTCTGATCAGAATTCTAGGAGGTTGGCACAACAAAAATTCTTAAACCTCTCAGGATTCTCTCACATTCTATATTTTGTTCTAATGTAACTGCTTCCCACCATTTTGAATGTTTTCATAATATGTCCCATAATTCTTTCTTGCTTTTGCCATTTTTATCCATGGTTTTCCTTTCTTGATTGACTCCTGTTTTATCTTGAGAAATAAGATTCTCAAACAGCCTATTGGGTGCCTCATGCCATTTTGAATCCCTCTCCAATATTAAAGGTGCTTTCCGCTACGTCTTATCCCTGCATGGTGGATTAAAAGAGGTAGCAGAGAGCACTTTTAATATTATTTGAAGAGGAGCAAGTTCATCGTTGAGCGTATGCTCATATTAGGGAGCATCACTTACCATATTTGGTAGTTGACTAACTATTTAAGATAAGATGGCAACATTCAGTAGTTTTTGAGAAATTAAATAAAAATCAAATTTGTATATATAGGGACGCAAAGGCTTCTCGAATCCTTTAGATCTCGTGCTGAGATCTGATTAGCTGCCAACACTTGAACAAGGATGTGTTGGCAGCCATTTCAGGACTCAGCTTCAGCCGAGTCCCAGAAAAAAACATAATAAAAAAGAAAGGGGCCACGGCAGGGACACCCTGACCCATTACCTCTGGTGCTGTGTTCCCGGAAGGATCCCTCCCCTGGGGCTAAAAAGCATTTATTTTTTTTCCACACAGAGCCAGCAAAAAAAAAACAAGCACAGGCTCCTGCTCTTGTTTTACATACAGCACCCAGGTGGTGAAGGCATTGCCTTATTAATGTGGGGGGGGGGGTGTCCGGCCCCCTGTTGTGTCCGGGACTGCTACCTCCCCGCTGCTACAAAAATGATGTTTGTGGAGGGGCCACCTGGCCCACCACAGATGCAGGGACAACCACCTCCCTGGGGCTTTCAAATAATTTCATGTGGGGGGCCACACAGCCCCCTGCAGCACTGGGGACTGGCACCTCCCTGGACAGAAATATGATGCAGGGGTGCACGCCCCCCTGTAGCCCAAAGGACCACCACCTCCATGGGTCTTTACACAAACATGATGTGGGGGCCTGTGCAGCCCCCCCCCACAGCCCCAGGGACCACCACCTCCCCAGGCTTTACAGAAATATGATGCATGGGGGTGTCTGCCCACCCCCCATCCCTTTGGCCCACCTCCCTGGGGCTACAATAAAAAGAATGAATGGGGTCAGTTTGGACCCCCAAGCCCTGGGGGCCACCATCTTCCCGGGACTATGCTAGTTGGAGGGGGCCGTATGGCCCCCTCTCAAGGAGCCACAGATGGCCCTTGGGATTGCTACCCCCCCAGGGCCAGCTCCTGCTACGACATAGCTGTTTGCTTTTGCTTGGTGGGAGTTGACAGTTGCACCAAGCAAAAGCAAACAAAGTCCACTTTCTGACAGCGGGGGAGGTCAAACAGGTCCAGGAAGTAGAAAGTGTAGTTTTCATCTGTCATCCCTGCATGCAAATATGTGTGTAGGGAAGACAGATGAAAACATTGCTCCCACAAGCAGGGATCTGCTATTTAAAGCAGCTCCCTGCGTCTGTGAGCAATGCTGGCACCTACAGGAAGTGTGGAGCCGGCTAGGACCACCGGGCCCTTGAGGTGCTGTAACTCTCTCTCTCTCTTCCATCCCATTATGGGATGGAAGAAAGAGAGAGAGTGTTTAAAACAAGCATTGGCAAAGACAGTAAATCTGACTTAACCAGTAAAGAGGATTTATCATTACCATTCCAAGGATATGAAACATAACATAACTACTCCTTTCTGTTCAGGAATTACAGCTTAAAAGTATATTAAGGAATACCCAATGCTGGCCTTTGAGAGGAGTATGTCTCACAGCAATGAAACATGATTTTGGAAGTTTCTCATTACCAGGACATGTAAAACTTAAAAGTACATGCCCTACCTTTTATTACATAGCACCTTGACCTATGGACTACCTAGGGCCTATTTCAAGGGAGACTTATATGTAATAAAAGGGGAGTTTATGGTTTGGCAATAGGTTTTAAATGCCAAGTCGAAGTGGCAGTGAAACTGCACACAGGCTTTACTATGGCAGGTCTGAGACATGTTTACAGGGCTACTTGAGTGGGTGGCACAATCAGTGCTGCAGACCCACTAGTGTTATTTAATTTACAGTCCCTGGGTATTTGGTATACCACTTTACAAGGGACTTACAAAGAAATTAAACATGCCATTGTGGATACACCAATGTTACCATGTTTATGGGAGAAGCACATGCACTTTAGCACTGGTTGGAAGTGGTAAGATTATCAGAGTTCTAAGGTCAACAATGAGATACAGCACAAACGGGAGATGAATGGCTAGGAGGTATGCCCACCCTAAGGATGCCACGTCTAACAAGTATGTTTAAACAAGGATGACAATTTAGATATTTGTTTCCTAAATAGACATGAATGTTTCCTCTCTCTAAATAGTTTGTGTATTTTATCTTTCAGCTCTGTGCAAAACTGCTGAGTTCCTTCAAATGGTAACTTCAAAGTAGTAACCCTCTGAGCCACATCTGCATTCTAGTCTTTAAAAAGGAGATTCCACCTTGCATCTATAGTGGTGCCACAAGATAAGGCTGAGGCTCTTGTGGCATCAAATGAAATATCAGATTAGAAATCATCCTGTTTTTCCATGGTCTCAAAGAGCTCTGTACATTGAAAGCCTTCCTGCAATGCTTTAAAACCCCATTTGAAATCCGAAAGTAGACTCTGAGCAGTATGAGTACCATAACAACCAGCCTGTAGAGCCAAGTGAGAAACACAATAGACTTTTTAAGTGTATCTTCCACTTTCTTCTCAGCTGCATCATTTAATATATTTCCTTCGGCCATTGATGAGTGCCCTAACAGGCTTGCAAACACAAAATGTACATGAGTCACATCTGGAAACTATTTTTTCATGCTGTCCAATGGACATCATTTTGCCATGACCTAAGGAAATTGATTTTCTCTGGTTCTTACCATTCATTTAGAATGATACCAACTAGCAACCTATGTACGGGATTCCCACACTGGTTGGCTTCCTAAAACCTCAATACAAAATTGCTGGAAGGGCTTGCTATCTCTCCTATATTAGATTTTATGTTGTGTAACAGTCCAGGTAGCACCTCTCTGGAAATGTAATTCCCCTTCTGCTAAGTAGGAGGAGGAGATCATTCATCAGAAACAGCTGAGGCAGATAGATCTAAAATGCTCTCCTGACCAGCCACCTCTGAGATAACTCCTTTCTTCTTTTTCAAGTAATGAAATGCCTCCAAAATGAGCTACTGAATGTGTTCGTCATCTTCCATGGAAGCCTTCAGGCCTTCTTCTTTTTAGCAGGAGCAGGAGGAGAAGGAGAAGATGAACTCTTAGAAGATGAAGAGAATGATGAAGAATACCTCTTCCTATCAGAATGCATACCCATGATGAAGACACAAGAATCTGTAATTTGGGGCAGAAGTTTTGTCAGGTTATAGGAGCTATTTACCAGGCACCCAGGGCCAGGTTGTTGGTTAATGGTAGGTTAACAGATTCATTTTGGATTACCAGAGGCACTCGACAGGGCTGTCCCCTTTCCCCTTGTTGTTTAATCTATATATAGAACCCTTGGCTAGGAGAATTAGGCAGGATTCGAGAATTCTTCCCTTTAGAAGCAAGGGTTGAGTGAAGAAAGTGGCCTTGTTTGCCGATGATCTTTTGATTTATACGTCTGATTTATTGACAACAATGCCTATCCTGTTAGATATCACTAAGGAGTTTGGGAAGATCTCAGGCTATTGTATTAATCCAGATAAAACTGAAATAATGGTCTGGAACCTGAAGAGTGCGAATTGACGTACTACTAACTCCATGAGGTATTTAGGGTTAACAATTGTTCACGATTTGAAACAAATCTCTCTGGTGAATATTAGGTAGATTGTAACTGAGTGTACCAAGCTTATGTTGGGTTGGCTTAATCTGCCGCTTACAATTATTGGGAGGGTCAATTTGGTTAAAATGATAATACTACCCAAGTTGAATTTTCTCTGCAACTCTGTCCCTGGATAAAAAATTACTGGCTACGTTTCAACAAAAAATTAACTCCTTCATTTGGGCACATAAGGGCCCTAGGATAGCCTGGAAGAAATTGCGTAGAAGAAGGGAGAAAGGTGGGTTGACGCTACCGGATGTTCAATATTATGCGTGGGCGTTCCATCTTAAGAACGTTTGGATGTTGTTCTCCTCCCCAGATCTTTCAGCGGTGGGCACAATGTTTAGTTTTATGGTGGCCACTGAAAAAGGTGCAAAAAGATATTTTTTATATAAGTTTGGTGATCCCAAGTTTTTCAAGAAAGTGAAATTAAAAATACTATACGACGCTGCTAAGGTATGGTTTGAGGTTCGCAGAGCAGTTAAAATACAATATTATAGTCTGAGTGCTCTAGTTTGGGATTCCCCAGGTACCTCTGAATGTCTAACGGATGTATTGGCTCATCCTCTTAAGAGAGAAGGAATTAAAGTTTGGGGGGACCTGATTAGGGGAGGAACTTTGTTATCTTGGAATGAGCTCTTGGAAATTACAGAGGGATCCCTCTCATGATTAAAGTATCTTCAACTGAGGAAATGGACAAGTGAACCTACAAATATGTTTGGCTCTGAGAATCTATTAGAGGACACCTTGATAAGGAATCATGTACGTTTACAAAAAGTTTCTAAATGGTATTGGGGGATCTTGGAGACTTTAGATGGTGATTTTGGATTACCGAGGGCCTTTGGGGGGAGGAGTTTCCCTTAAGGCAGGATCAGGTGCAAGAATGGTGGGAGTCTTCTATGCAAAGGGTGTTTAAAGTAATAAATCCTGTGTCATTGATAAGGAATCATCTTTATGCTTTGCATAGGGCTTTTTTCTCTCCAAAGAGACTCTCTAAGATTAGGGAAGGAGAAGAAGTGACTTGTGTAAAATGTGGCTTGCCAGGTGCTTCTGATATACATCTGTTTTTGGACTGTCCAGGGGGGTTAGCTTTTTGGTAAAAGGTATGTACATCTCTTTCGGGTATTATTAGACAAAATATTCATCCAACTTTACCTTTAGTTATCTTCTTTGTATTGCAAGAGGGCGTAGGGCTGAACAGAGAAACTAGACCAATACTCTTGTATACAATACTTTTGGCTAGGAGGGAGATTTTCAGAAAATGGATGAGTCCCATGCCCCCTTCTTATATGGACTGGCTTAATGCATTCATGGGCATCTCAAAATTGGATGTAGGAGTGAGTAACTTGAACAAGAGAAAAAAGAATTGTGATGTGGTCACGTTTCTGGGAATGGCAGGGCACTTTATTATAATGTACTTTATTAAAATGTACTATCTGGTATGGTGATATTGGTCCTATGATTATATGTATGTCTCCTCTTGTGTCCTTGACAATAACAGCGGTTTAAGGACCAATAAGAGAGTCATATTCTCCCTGGTGTTGGACTTCTCTATGATAGACAAACATCTTTGGGGCGATATGAGTGGTTCTTTTAAGACCAGATATGTATGAGGACCAAAAAAAAAAAGAATCTGAGCACAAGATTGTGCAAAAGCATGAAAAGGGAAAAATACCCTCTTGTGCTCATGTAACAGGAGCACAATTCAGAATACCGAATGTGGTGAAACAACTCTACCACACAAGTGGAAGATTCCATTAATGCAAATCCTGTATTAAACATACGAGCCTGTGAAGGAAACAGGGTAAAAGATCAAATCAAATCTGTCTGTGCAAAGATCTCTGCTTCCTGGAGACTGCCAGCGCAACTACAAGCTGATAAAGGAAATGGACAGGGTGGAAGAAAATTTGAGGTGGAGGGGGGGATAATGCTCACATTCATAATAACAACTCTAGGACAACCATCTCAGTAAAATCAGGGTAACTTGTGTCATTGCCTCTAGCAGATGTGTGATCTCCCAAACAAATAAATACAGCTTGTAGATCCTGTCAGACATCTCCTTATAGCTTGCTGCACTCTCATTGATAAAAGAGTTCTCTCAAAGCCCAGCAGGGAGAGATTGTCTAATACTGGTTGGACGTTGAGGCCCTACTCCCGCCTCAGCACTCCTGGACCTTATGCTGGCACAGTTAGCAAAACAGGAAGTGCTGGGGGAATGCTATACTGTTAATAACACCCAGTCTTGAGTGTTAGTGGTGTAACATTAGCCCCCTGCAGCCCCAGCAGTACACCCCAGAACTCCAGGAGGCCCCCTCAGCACGGTACACTTTTGCACAGGTGGTGGCTCCCAAGCTGGAGGGGTACTGACTGGGTAGGGTGGGAGCCCCCTCCATGTTGTTTGCAGTGGGGCCCCCTCAAGTTTTGTTATGCCACTGGTGAAGGTGTGGCACTAGTATCAACATTCATGGAAGCAGGTCCCAGGCCAGCTCTCCCTTGCTGCTGTATTGCTTGCTCCTGTTTGCTCCCTCATTCTCACTATCTTCTCCTCCTCTCCCCCTGTTTTTCTGAGTGCATTCTCCTGCTTTCTGCCTCATTTTCACTGCTTTCTCCCTCCTCTCCTACTGCTTTTCTGATTGCTTTCTGCCTCATTTCCCTCCTTTTTTCCAAGTGCTTTCTCCTTCTTTCTGCCTCGTTTTTCATTGCTTTCTCCCTCCTTCCCCCTTTTTTTGAGTGCTTTCTCCTGCTTTCTGCCTCATTTTCACTGCTTTCTCCCTCCTTTCTCTCCTTTTTTCCAAGTACTTTCTCCTTCTTTCTGCCTCATTTTCACTGCTTTCTCCCTCCTTTCCCCCATTTTTCTGAGTGCTTTCTCCTTTTTCTTGTCTCTTTTTTTGCTGCTTTCTCCCTCCTTTTCCCCAGTTTTTCTGAGTACTTTCTCTTGCTTTTTGCCTCCTTTCTTTCTCTGCTCATTCCTTTTCCCCCAGTCAAGCTCCTGCCAGTCACCTGTTTTCCAGCGCGGCTACACAGCAGATGGGTGCAGCAGGTGCGCCTGTCTGTGCTTGTCTGTGACCATCCATACCTGGACCATACCTAGTGCCAAGACCCCTAGCTCTTGCACCCATGAAGATACACAGCCACTGACATCTGAGCCCTGGACCCCAGACACACCAACAACCACTGCTGCCGCTCATCCCCGCGTACCATCAGAGGACCATTCTCCTGCTGACATTGCCGCCTCACCTTCATAACTGAAGCAATCAAAGCACCCAACACATCGACGAGACCACCACAAAACATCTCCAGTGCATCCTACCCAATGCACTTTCACTAGTTATACATGCCACTGAGGTCTGGGACACGATATTCTCCCTCACCCCAGAAGTCCTCTTCCTCAGAAAAACCTGTCTCAGCTCTGCCTCCACACCAGACATCGCCACCGCCATCCCTGAAGGTTACAAAGTAACACACTGGGACCAAACCAAGAAGCACAGTGGTGGAATGGGCATCATCTACTGGGAGTATCTGTTGCACCACTTTTCTTGATGACACAACACCAGTAATGGGACACCTCAACTTCCAACTTCACACAGATGGAAAATGCACCAACAAAGGCACCCTTGCCTACAGACCACCAGGACCCCGCCCAAGCTTCAGCAACAGCATCCTGGAACTCATTGTCCAGCAAGCAATTGACTCTGGGCACTACATATTCCTAGGGGACCTCAACTTCCACCTTGACGACCCCAGCGAAGCAAACTCCATGATCTCCTAGGAAAGCTTGACCAACATCAGCCTCAAGCAGCTCGTTACCCACCCAACCCACATCGCAGGAAACATGCTGACCCCATCTTCACCTTCTCAGAGTAAACTACACCCACACCATTCACCTGGTCCAACCACAACAGTGTACACTTCACCATCTCCAGACCCACGTATCGCAGCACTGTGCCCCCCAGATCCATGTGAAAAAACTGGAAAAGGGTATCCGAAGACCGGTGGAATGACACTCTCCGCTCCCACCTCCGAACCTCTACATATGACTCTGAACAAACAGCAAAGAGCTTCTCCCAGTGGATCACAATTTGCACCAACACCATCGCTCCCACCAAGACAGCTAAGGTCAAAGAAAAAAGCAAAAGAGCAAGCTGGTTTAAAGGGGAACTGCACTTCTCCAAATGCAACTAAAGACAACTTGAAAGGAAGAAGCTCAGCAGCAAAAAACATAGAAGACCGTACCACCTTCAGGGCTGCCCTCATCCACTACTACTACCTCCTGGAAGGAACCAAAAAGAAAGCAGTAGCAGACTGCATCTAAGCTAGCGCAAACCACAGCAGAGAACTCTTCACCATCATGAAGGAATGCACGAATCCTGCAGTCATCGAGAATAGCACACTCCTTCCCAGGAACTGTGTGACAACTGTGCAGACTTACACAACAAGGTATCGGCAATCTATGTAAACTTCAAATGCATACCCTCCACCACAGACAGCATCAACCAGCTCAGATGCACGAACACAAAGCCCGAACACCTTCTCACCCACTGCAAACTCTGCACTATGCAAGACGCTATCTCCATCACAGAACACTAGGGAGCACTCAGGGACCCTTGTCCCCACCACATCTTCAACCTTGGAAGCAAGACAGTCAGCAATGAGCTCAGGAAGGTCCTGAATACCTCCATCACTATAGCCTCGTTCCTGGAGGTCTGGAAACAGTGGAAGTGAGCTCCACATGAAAAAAAACATCCGCTGATCCAGCTGAATTGAAGAACTACTGGCCCATCTCTCTGCCCTCCTATCCAGCAAAAGTCATTGAGGAAGCAATCAACCAGCAACTTAACCAACACTAAGAAACCATAACTTCCTGGACCCCTCCCAATCTAGATTTCAAGTTAACCACAGCACTGGGACACCCCTGTTTTCAGCCTCAGATGACGACAGAGCCCTCCTGAGCCATGGGGAAACAACAGCCTTCATCCTCCTGGACCTGCCCTCAAATGGATCACCTCGTACCTCACCGGAAGAACCCAAAGGATCAGTCTCCCACCGTTCACCTCAGAGCCCAAGAAGATTATCTGTGGATTCCCCCAAGGATTGCCACTCAGCCCGACCCTCTTCACCACCTACAAAAGCCCCCTAGCTGTCACCATCAGATCACATGGACTCAACATCATCTCCTATGTAGACGACACACAGTTCATCCTCTCACTAGCCAAAGATCCCTCCTCTGCAAAAGCTAACTTCCACAGGTGTATGATGAACTTAGCGGACTGGATAAAGGACAACTGTCTCAATCTCAACACCAAAAAAATTGAAGTCCTGATCTTTGGGAGCAAGACCTCGCTGTGGACTGACACACGGTGGCCCGCAGAACTCGGCACCCCCCCACCCCAACAGACCATGCCCGCAACCTCAGCATCATCCTGGTTAGCAAGCTATCCACAAAGAAACAAGTCAATATAGTCTCATCGCCTGCTTCCGTACCCTTCACTTGCTCTGCAAGATCTTTAGGTGGCTCCCAGTAAACACCAGGACCCTCATGTGTGCCATCATCACCAGTAGACTGGACTACAGAAACAAGCTCTATGTAGGAATCATAGCACACCTCCTGAAGAGACTCAAGACAATACAGAACTCAGCGGCAAGACTCATATTCTACCTTCCCAGAAGGACCCACATCACACCTCATCCAAAAAAACTACAGTGGCTCCCTTTTCAGAAGAGATGCCAGTTCAAGATGCTGACCCATGCCTACAAGTCCCTGCACAACGAAGGACCAGCATACATTAACAAACGCCTGACCTTTAACCAACTGACCAGACATCTCCGATCAGCTAGAGTTGAAAGATAGCTATTGATTACTCACAAATTAAAATTCATGACTACTCTGCACCTTACTTTGAGGGTACCATTATCTGAATGGTCTGATGGAAACAGCCGTTAGTAAATGGCTTATATTAAATGGCCATTGAAGTCAACAAAAGCAGCAAAGAATTCATAAGAATCGAAATTTCATGCAAATACAAACCAGTCCCAGCTGGAGCTATTTTAATGTGTACATTCAGAGCTGAGTTTTTTGTCTAAAAATACCCTGAAAACCACGTTTCTGCGGGAGAGGCAGTCCTGCTGGCGGGTCCCCCCCGCGACGAGAATAATGGATGTATATTAGAGCGTGGCGTGTTATAAGTGCGCCGGACTGACACCATGAAAGCGTTCCCAGCCTTCACTATAGTTCAAGCTATTAATTAGCATGTAAAGGAACCGGATGTTGATGCAGCTAATCACCATTCCGGCTTAGGTAATCAAACCCAGATACGTCTATACGTGATTTCTAAGCTTTTTAGATTCCAGTCTGCAAAATAAATAATTGCATCTTTGAATTCAAGACCTGACATTTGAAAAGATTCTGAAAATAGGATGTTCATTATTTCAGCTGTGGTAAAGGAAGGTTGGCTGCATGCCAGAGCAAGCTCGGAGCCCTTTCTGTTTACTCATTTCTTTTGTCGTTCAGCGTCACCCACGGGGCAGAGTGCCATTACCAATGTGCTTTAGTAATATTCTGCAGAAAAGCCAGTTAACAAGCATCAAATGACCAAAGCTACCAATAATTTGTATGCACCTCCTGTATGGGACGCACGTTAGTAGCAGGAGCAGGATACAGGGTGATAGCTAAAAAAAAATCGGGGGAATGTATTGCCCCCATTGAATAACATTGGAATAGAGGCAATTTTAATCAGGAGACGGATAAAATAAAGCAATTGTTGGCTTCAAAAATCGGCCATCCCACCTGAACTGGTCTGGTGCATTGTATGGCAGCAACATAATCATCTTTAATTACTTGCCACTTTGCTAAGTTGCAAATTACCTTACTAATTGATAAGAATGAAATTCTTAGAGAGTCACATGGCAAGCAAGGGGTGAGATGGCGCACTCCAAGAAATACATTACACCAGTGAAAAAGTTTCTTTAATGATGCAGGTGCACATGACAAAGTATCACAACACCATGGACAATGCCTTACAGACTGTCATAGATCCCACTAGCATGTTTTGCCTGAACAATACACCCCCCCCCCCCTTTAAGGCCAGTCACAAACATTTCAGGCAACTTAAGGAACTACCCAACAACTCTTACCAACCTTCTTTCAGGCCACCTGGCCCTCATTCCAAAATCTCCATTTGTTGCGTATTTTAGCTCATAACAAACTCCCAACCCCTCATCCTAATCCCCAAACCTCACTCCCTGAGCAGCCGATCCAGCCGCCCATCAGGATAAGCAACCTTATTGCGGCTTGTAACCCATTACCATATCTGCCCATCCTCACCTCGCTTCCAAGATAGCTTCACCTGCTCATCAGTGACTATCACAATAAAACAACCCTGCATTTCTAACCTGTATCAACAAGCCCTAAACTGCACAAACCATTAACCTATTCTAGGGTGGAAGGGAGGCCTTGAATAACAGCCCTACAATGGGGTAAGTGGCTGATGTGTCGCATCAGGCAAAAAATGCTGATCAGCCCTTCACTCAAGTGACAGATCCCTAGCCTTTCTGTTATCCCAACATCCAATTAGCTTTGGGCAGTTAATGGACCGCACCACTATGCCCGAAAAGCCCAGGTTGCAAGCCTCTCTTGTTGCTTTACCCCAAGCCCCCATTTTCAAAGGCAATAGGTCTGCTGTTGAGAAGCAGGTAGAGCTGTTTTTGTACAATTTTTTTTGCAAAGGGTTGTTGGTTGACTGGGGTGTGAGCCCTAATCAGGCAGCAACCACTATTCCTGTCAGGGTAAGGCAAAAGCAAGCCCCAAATTAAAATGTGCCCACCCTCTGGGAGTTCGGCACAAAGCAGTCAGGTTTAACTTGAAAGCAATTTGTAAAGTATTTGCACAACCCTTCAAACAATAAAACAGTGAAAACACCACATGAGAAGGATCCCACACTAGGTTAGAAAAACAGAGCTTCATTTAATAAATAAAACAAGACCAAAATGCCAAACATCCAATTAGTGGAACTTGAATTATGATTTTTTTAAAGAATGAACTGTAAAACAATGCTTAGGAGTCAAAAGCACCAACAAGGGACATCTGGTCGTGCTGGACTGGAAAAAAAGTCAAAGGTTCAGGCCAACCACAATGGAGTGTGGGCCAGCTAATAGGGACCCAGTTGGGCCCAGTGAACCAAAGTTCCTTAAATCCAGGTCGCGAAACAATGTGTCTGTTCCAAACCACACATTAGATGGGATGTGTTAATGTTCTCTATGCAATAGCTGCGATGTGTCGGTTACAAGATGTGGTGTGGCTACTGTGAGGCTGTGATGCGTGTTCCTGATGCATCGACAATGAGGATGCGTAGGACAGTCAAGGCGATGCGTGAGTTCCGATGAGAGGAGAGTGCTGTTGATGGGGATGCAAGGACCGTGCACAAGAAAAGCACTGCAGTGTCAGTTCTAAAGGTGATGTGCTTTTTTTGAGATGTGAGGTACAGTGGCAATGCGATTCTGGTTGTGCCAGTTCTGATTTATGCAGTAGAGATGATGCATCAATTTTCCCCACACATCAACAGAGTGAGTTGATTCTACTTCCACAGCAGAGTATGTGTCGGTTGTGGTGGAGCAAGCATCTTAGAACCACTGCCTAGTGCCCAAGGGACCAGGGTTAGTGTGGCACCATTTGGCCGGGCAGACTCACAGATGGCGGAGTCCAGATGCAGGAGCCGGTTGCATTATGGTCAGAAGTCTATTGTGTCCCTGAGACTTCAGATCAGGAGGCTAGACAACTAGTCCTTGGAGTCACTCTGGGTTCTGCACTGAAGGTCCAGTCCTTCTCCCTTTTAGGCAAGAGGACAAGAGGCACAGGTCAGCACAGCAGGGCAGGAGTCCAACAAACAGCAGTCAGGCAGAGCGGCAGGTCCCCAACAGCACAGCAGTCCATCTACCTATCAGAATATCCACAGGTCCAGAAGTATACTGAAGTGGTAGTGTCAGAAGTCCAATACTTATACCCAGTTGGGCATTTGAAGTGGAGGAGACTTCAAAGGTGTGCCTTTGAAGGTGCACGGAGTCCCAGCCTTTCCAGCCCTGCTTCCACACTCACTACAGGGGGTTTGTAGCCCTTGTGTGGGTACAGGACGCAGCGTATTCAGGTGTAAGTGAGGCTGTTCCCAGGTCCTGCCTCCCATTCTGCTCAGGATTGCCCATCAGGGCCCGTCAAGTCACACTTAAGCTCCCATTGTGTATGGCTGCCTAGAAGGAATACACGAAGCCTACCTGTCATCCCAAACCCAGACATGTGATCAGAGACAGGCAATATGCACCAAGTTGCTAAAGTAAGATCATGCAAACTTTCTAGAAGTGGTATTTTCAGAATTTGCAATTTAAAACCCAACTTCACCATAGGTTAAGATTTTAAATTGTGATTCCGAGGAAACTAAGCTTGGGGAATAGGGGGGTTAAATCTTCCTAGATGGAAATGCTTATAAGGTGTAAAAAGGTAACTCCGACATTACCAATGTTATCCTGTGGGAGAGAAAGTCCTTGCAGTTGTGAAAAATTTAAGAGTTTTTCACTACCAGGACATGTAAAACTTAAAAGTACATGTCCAACTTTTTAGACACACTGCACCCTGCCCTTGGGGCTATCTAGCGCCTACCTTAGGGATGACTTACATGTATTTAAAATGAACGTTTGGGCCTGACAGATGGTTGACTTTGCCAGGTCGACATGGCAGTTTAAAACGGCACACAGAGGCTCTGCAGTGGCAGGTCTGGATGTACTTAAGTGGTTGGCACAATCAATGCTGCAGGCCCACTAGAAGCATTTAATTTACATGCCCTGGGCAAATGTAGTGCACTCTACTAGGGGCGTATAAGTAAATTAAATATGTCATGTGGGGATAAGCCAATGTTAGCACATTTTAGGGAAAGAGCACAAGCACTTTAGCACTGGTTAGCAGTGGTAATGTGTGCAGAATCCTAAGGCCGGCAAAAATGAAGTCCGCAAAAACAGGAGGCCTGAATGCAAAATGTTTGGGAAAACCATTTCAGGGATGCAAGGACTAACAGGTACACAATGTTAGGATGACCATATTTACAGAACCAACAGGCAGGATGGCCACAGATATAGAAATAGGACTAACTGTTGACAACTCATAAGGGAACTTACAATGCAGCACTTACACACATAGACAAAGGTCTACACTACCCCATCTGACAAACCTATAAAAAGACTATGTATATAGAATACCAGCATTGCAGATTCTGTGGACTTCTATTTAATACAGAATGGACAGCATTTGAAAGAGCAAAGATTTCAAGTTGTTCAATATCACACAATGATGGCATAGTCCATTGTGCTTTGTATTCTGGAACTTGAGGTCCTCTATTCATAATAGTGCAAAAAGACACCAAGTACCAGAAAGTGAAAGAAATGAAAAAGTAATAAAGTGTCAATGTGTGTTTTCATTGGAAAAAAAAAAAAACATTCAGGTGCTTTTCTCTGAGCTTTGCCAAAGCCTTTAAAATCTTAATGAAAACATTTCCTCTCTTACTCTGTGATGAGACACATGGCATGCTAGGCCTTGGGTGATGGAATCATGCAACACAAATAGCACAAGAACGGAGTTTATCTAATTTGTTGGGCATCGGCTTCCCCATTCACCAAGAAAATTACCCCAAATCTCGCACAGGCTAAATTACATATACTACACAGATCCTTCTAATCTCCACACTGACTTACCAAACTAGGTCTCGTAGAGCTGTAGCTCAGTTAACGCAAACCTTTGCCACATCTTTTATGATTCCCCTTTGCTATACAAATTTTGGACTAAAGTCCACAACACCACTGACAATATTTACCAAACTACACTCCCCAGGAACTTTTCATTCTCATTCTGTGGCACCTTTAACCCCTCCCAGACGATGGGCCTGCAAGGTGAAGAATTATTACTTGAAGACTTATTATTCACCCTCGCTCATAAAACCATCCTCTCCTCTGGGAAAGCATTGGGGAATCTCTCCAATAACACATGGTGGGAATGGTTGAGATATAATAGAGGTGCACATTCTATTCTCTCCACACAATACCCCTGAATATTAGCTCATAAGGCCCTATCGAACAACCTTGACTGCTACCTAGAAGTAATTAACCCCATGAGAAAAGTTTTCTACACGTGTCCGACCCAGTTAATTTACAACTCACTACACTGGTTCCTACCCTTATTATCTACATTTTATAACGCTACCTTAATGAAACTACCAGATACGTCTTGACAAAACTTGCTATACACAACTCCAAACCAAATTTGGGTAATCATCTCTCTATACTTTTCCTTTTTACCTTCTTTCCTGCTTACTACCTGTCCTACTTTCTTTCCACTTTTTCATGATATCTCCTTACGGTTGTGCATCAGAGACAGTAACGCATTGCTCAGCCCTATATTATCTATGTAAGATCAACTGTACCTGCCAACATGTATTTTTGTGTTAATATATTATGTAAAGAATGCTTTTAGCTCATGATTATCTGCCAACTGTCTTTTATGTATTAAAATTCTTAATAAAAAAATGTTTAAATCAAAAAACCTGCTGTGTTGAGTGAATGAGGTGAGGCAGCACAGTAGATGACTTTTGAAAATAATTCAATTTCTGCCCTTGGTGTGAGAAGATGGCTAGTGAACAGTATTAATGTTCCCTCTCATGCGACCTTTCTCAGAAACCGGGACATGTGTAAGGACACCGAGACAGTCTCTGAAAAACCTGGACTCTCCGGACAAATCATGGGACATCTGGTCACCCTATGCAAGGTACAAAACAATTTCTGGGGCACAAGAAAATATACAAATAAAGGAGTGACCCAGCAGCCCAGGCATGTAAACGTAGGTGGTTGTACACATGTGATCTGGCAAAATGCTGTTACTCATAGTGCATGGCAGCCACTGGGTAAAGTGGGCTTGGCTTGTGCTCTGATGGGCAGAAGCAAAATGTAATGACACTTAGAAAGACCAGTTAATGAAAATGGCTGACTGCAAGCCCCTTTATTTTGGATACATATTTTATTTGATTTATTATGTTTTGGGAAAAAAATGAGGCTGGCGGGATGACGAATGCCTTCTCTAGATCAGACCTAAAAACATGTTGTACAAAGTACAGGTTTATTTCCTATATTTCCTTTTTTTAGCAATACTAAATATTTCACAATAATCAATCTTTAAAACTAGAGCTACCAAATCGTCAATGGGAGGCAAAACTGCTAAGCAAAAGGTTCACTCCACCAGTTGCAGTGACCATTACAAGGATAAAATAATATGTGCTAGGTTGAATAAAGTGCAACTGTAGGTCAACGCACATGGACACCCGTGCTTGCTGACCCTAAGTTCCAGCTAGCCAGATAGATTCTACGTGATTTACTTATTCTTACCAGGGAGAATATTGTAGTAAACATTTGCTACAGATTTCTATGAAGGAATAAAATAAACATGACTCTCTTATTAGATGTTATTATTAAAGAGCAACGGGGTGTGAGAAAACATTGCACCTTGTAGACTTCAGCGATGGCGTTGGTGATCTAAGAAAAGGAGTGCCCATACTTTCTTGATGACTTTGAAACTTTACATCTCATGATTTTTCTTACAAATTGAAAAGGCCGTACTTTGGGGTTTCTTTTTGGGAGAACCATTTCATTTCCTGTGACTGTTTAAAGGATCCTCCCTAGTGTGGCCTGCAACATACTTGCCTCTGATATTTGAGATGAAATACTTGGACAAGGCAGTTAAGCATCTTATAGTCTTTAGATTTAATGAAGCTCATGTCTATTTCGTACATCCCTCTTGTGTTACCTCATGCCAAGTTGGCCTTTAACAAGCAGAAGGATGAATTCAAATGTGTTAAACTACAGATTTCTCTCTTTCTTGGGCAAAGGATTGCAGTTATGTGAGCCCAGAACCTTATGGTAATATTCAGTGTGTGTATCGAGGCAGGGTATGTGTAGCATATGTATGGTACAAAGACTGTGTGTGTGGTGATAGCTGAAGTACTGGGACCAGTGAGATTCATTTTGGGTGGCTACAGAATTAGCATGGCAAGAGATGGAGCTTGGTTACATCTTCCGTAGGCAGTGGATGTATGTTGACTGTATTGCTGTGGCTGGAAAGTGGAGAATATCTGGACACTGATATGAGGGAGTGTAAGAAATTGATGAACTAGTTGAGGAGGGTGAGTGCCCACCTCAAATAATAACCATAATCCTTGTTATGATGAACCCTTATAGTCACAAAGTTAACCTGAGCTCAACCCCCGGCAGCTATTGCACAGAGTAGACAGGCTTAACTTAAAGGCATGTGTAAAGTATTAATGCACTACTCAGGCAATATTAAAGTCAAAATACAACACAAGAAAAATCCCAAACCAACTTAGAAAAGTGGAGTAAATTTTACCAAACAAAGTGACACCCAAAGAACAAAAATTCAATAGGTTGAACAGGAGTTAAGTTTGAATTTACAAATAGTGTAAAAAAAACCTTAGGTGTCTACCACAGTCATTTGGTTGCACTTGACCGGGACAAGAGTACATTTTAAGGCCGACTGCGATGGAGCACTGTTTGGATACAAGGACCAAGATCATCCCAATCAAATTGTTACCTTTAAAGGTCAAAGCTTTTCTGGAGCAAAAAGTCCTCAGTGAGGCAAGAAAGCAGGCTGTGGCCAAGCTGAGCATGATGGCGAGAAAGCTCTGAGCAGAAAGCTCTGAGCAGAAAAAGTTCAGGGTTCATGCCCAAACAACCTTAGACATTAATTGTATACAGGTGGCATCTTGATCCGATGATGCTTTCTGTGCTTGGACATAGAGATTTCTTTAAATCTCAGATTTCCTCTATGGCACAAGGCTGAAGGTATTGTCTAAAAATGGCTCAGCATCGTCAGATGTCGGTCAACATCTGATGCGCTGAATCGGATTTTCTTTGTGGAGAAGAATGGAGCTTGAACTACAGAGAACTCAACACCAGTGACAATGCACATGTGGCAGATCAGCTTGGCAGGCTGATACCGGACTCACACAGGTTCTCCGGGTAAAACGTTTCTAAATCCCAGGCTTCAGACAACTTTAGGAGAAGTACACATTGAAATACGAGGACTCAGGGACAGCACTTGAGGGCAAATCTCACTCCTGCAGAGTACAGCCACAAGGTTCAAGGCAGGTCTAGTTGGAACTGGTCAGCTAAGGAGCTAGATGTGCCCCTGTAGGGGAAACGGGTCAGACTTATGACCCTTGGTGTCTATTTCTTTGTCCTGTGCACAAGAGGGAGAACAGGTCTAATTTCAGGGTTCTTCTCAGGTCATAGACACCAGGTTCCCTTCTATTCTTCCATAATTCTAGTAGTGATGTGAGGAGTGTACTGTGGGAGCCACATTTATGCATGGCACCAGCCTGTGGACGGAGGCAACTCCTGGCCCCTAGCTAACCATGGGGTAAAAGTTCCCAGGGGTAACCCTACCCAGTTGTTCAGCACTTCCTGTGTGCCCTGCTGCAAAAAATCCCACAGTGCTCCTCACTCTTAATTCTAGCAAGAAAGAAGGTTTCTTCCCATGGTCAGAGCTTCCTGTGCCCAACCAAAGGTGTGGCAATGGAAATGGCACATCTCCCCTGTGGTCACTTTAACCTAGTTCTGGGCAGCTACAGGGATTGGTGCCGGCCTGACTAGAGGGACATCCTGTGAAGGGAATGACAGCACCTTCCTACTCCCAAGGCCCTTTGTCCTTGTCCTGGGAGTAATTTACACCTCACTACAGGGGAGTCATCAGCTGCAAGGTGTGAGTTGGAAAACTTATAGAACTGCTTTTGAACAGTTAGGGGGAGAAGTGTGATTTTTCCATTATATCTTTCCAATGATAGCTAGTTAAAATTCAACTTTACCATGAAATTGGATTTTCTCAAACTATTACAACAAGTCTTTAAATGTTTTTCTAGCTGAAATTAGCACAATAATGTGTAATAATGTGAGGCAGTATTTCACTATGGAAGCAGCCAGCCTTACTGTAGTAAAAATAGCTTTTAAGCGCTTTCACTGTAAGGATATGTGGAACATTAAACATGTACATGTCCTACTTTTAAAAACCATGCGACTTGTCTTTATGGACCCTAATGTCTACCTTAGGGGTGGTTTATTAGTATTTAAAAGGAAGGTTTAGGCCTGTGAAAAGGGTTTGTTTTTACTTTGCCAAGCTATGCTACAGTGGTAGGTATGGGTTGCGTTTATTGTGTCCCTGCAGTGAGTACCTGCAGCCCACTGGTGACATTTAACATACAGGCCAGGGGTATGCAGAAAATCAGAGCCGCCAAAGCCCTAGATTCAAATTACATTCCAGCTCAGGTTTTCAAAGGTGATACTAACCTGTGGTCAGTGATACTCCATTCATTGTACCACTCATGCCTATTGACCCAGCAGGTCCTGGAGAGTTGGAGGGGCTTGTTTCTTCACCCCATATTCAGGAAGGCTGATAGGAAGGATCCAGCACACCACTGACTTATTGCCCTCCTAGATATGAAAGCAAAGGCCTACATCTCAATCCTCCTGAAAGAACTGGAGCACTGGGCAGAGGCAAATGAGATAATTATGATTTGCCAAACGAGCTGCAGGGCAAATTTCTCAACAACGGACAATATAGTGGCACTCTCTTGTTTAATTCACCAAGCCACTAGCCTGAAGCAGCATGCCCTCTATGTGTGTTTTGTTGATTATTCTGCTGTGTTTGACTCAGTAGATAGGACTAACTTATGAAGTAAGCTCCAAGTATGGGGTATTCCAAACAACTTGTTCCAAGCAATATCACTATGCATCTCAACCTGGGTGAGGATCAAGTTATTGCAGGCAGCGGTCACAAAGAAAATTCTCATGGATAACGACTTAAAGCAAAGGCGTGTGCTTGTGCCCTGCCAATCTGTACACAGCAGACATGTGTTCAGCACTGGGACAGGCCAATCTAATTCCACCAATAATTAGAAACATTAAAGTCATGATATTACAATAAGCAGAGTTCTCGTGCATCACTCTTGAATAGTGATCCAAAAGCCCTCAACGCCCTCCACCAATACAATACGACAAATAAAAGCTTGGCAAATGGCTCAAAGACTAAAGTAATACATTTTGGCTGAACACCTAAAAAAATAAATCACTTCTGTAGCCTGGGTCCTTTAAAAATCTAAAACACTGAATTGTATAGTTATGTGGGAGTCTGGCTATCTTTAAAGGGAGGAGTAAAAGCACACCTGAGGCATCTAAAAGCAAAGGTGGAAATAATAATCACTATAGTCTGCCAGCTCAATAATTCATGAGAAAGCCCTTCCAGAGACCCAATATGATGTGTTATAGACGCAACACTCCTCCCTATGATCAAATAGGGTCATGAAAACTACCCGGGGCAATTCATCAAAGCCATTGAAAAACTTCAACTAAAATTTTACAAAAGGGCTTTTAAATTACCATCATACATATGGGGCTGTCCGGTTAGACTGGAATTTGGCTTGGAGGGCCAGTATTGCAACCTTTTTAAAGTACAATTACAGGTTTATAAAGGTGCCGCCTATGTCCCTGAAAGCAGACCTCCAGCATGTCTTTAAATCAGAAAAGGATCCCTGGCCATACTACATTAAAAAATAATTTGAGTCAGAGCAGAACAAGCTGCAACTCTTGCATGCAGCACTTAAAGGAATCTAGGAAAAACAGACAAGATCACTCTAAAAAATAAGTGACATGGCCAAAATGAAGAACTCACCGGTACCAAAAGCAGTGCAAAAATCCAGTATGCAGCCATATTGCCTGAGCCCACAGCCATACATCAACTGGTCAATCCGGAAAACCTGTCTCCAACAGATTATGGTTGCAAGGCTGATGGGCCAACAGATCAATTAACTAAATCCCAAATGTCTCTAAGATTGCCAACTGCAGACTTTGCGATTATAAGTACAAATCTTTCGCCCATTTATTATGCTGCTGCCCAGCAGTACTGCATGCTCAGCGAACCCTATTAAACCCGCTTTTCCCTGCA
The DNA here is from genome assembly GCF_031143425.1 of Pleurodeles waltl. NCBI lineage: Eukaryota > Metazoa > Chordata > Amphibia > Caudata > Salamandridae > Pleurodeles > Pleurodeles waltl. Next base: position 468,391,299 of record NC_090439.1, read on the forward strand.
TATGGATCCCAAACCTGCAATGAGGCAAGGACCCTTGTGTTTACTCTCACTGAGCCAACACAATTGGCCAAATTAGGCAAGTACATCAGCCTTACACAAGCATTCCCACAAGAGTCGAATAAACTTGGATATACTATACCTGGAAAGGACAACCCAAAGTTCAGCTAGACATTCCTAGAAAGTGGCAAATCTACATTGAATATGTGTAATGCCTGCTTACCACACCACAAGGGCAGTTTAGATGAGGCCCATCCCAGAAACATTATTGACGCATGCAGAATGGGAAGGGCATTACCCTCATTTAAGTTTCCACATAGGGAGGTTCCCCAGATGCAGTCCTCACCTGAGTGACATTGCAGTGCGATTAGGAGAAAATTGAACTTTTATGTGACCAAAGTGATAGAAAAGGATAGCGCTTGATTTGTAACATACCATTCTATGCTGAACTATTGTATTCTGCTTATTCATTTGTTGTTAGTTACGTCATCGGCATACAATGTTTAGTTACGTCATCGGCATACAATTTCTAGCCTCTAGCATTTTTATTTGTTAGATACACTCTACAGTATTTTAAATAAGTACCTTAGCTACCACTAAGCCTTTTATGGTTCTGTAGTTACATCCCTTGGTGCAGCTACAAATCTAGGTCTTTCTCTTGGCATATAATACTGTTCTATTCTACTTTATGCATTCGTTCATTTCTACTTAATGCAATTGCTTTTATATGTCTCGAACACTATAAAGATTTTAAATTGTAAAGATTCACACAATAAACTTGAATGACTGACTGACGTGGCCTGGGTATACTTTGTACCATATACTAGGTGTGCCAGTCAGGTGTATACCAATTTCATCATGTGTAAAGGTGGAGTACAACCACTTTACTGCTTATTAGCAAGAGTAAAGTGTACAGAGGTCTATGGCTGTAGGAAATTGGGTTATTAATTATGATATAAAACACAATCCCTGTTAGAGTGACCACAAAAGTCACTAAATAAACATGTGCTTAGCCATCTGGTAGCTTGGCACGAAAGCAGACAGGCTTAACTTAGCTGCAATGTTTAAAGCATTTGTGCAAAATTTGAACAATAATAAAGTAAAAATACATCACAAGAAAAATTGCAAACCAATTTACAAACAAGACAGTAATTTAATAAATTAAATGACACTTAAATAATCAAAATCCATTCAGTAGAACTAGAGATATGAGTTTTTAAAATGTTTGGTGAAAATAGTGCCAAGACGCAAAAAACGCCACTCTTTGTTATTTGGTTGCATTGAACCAGCGGAAAGTCACATGTTGATGCCAATTGTGATGGATTGCAGGCTGGATACATGTACTAGGTTAATCCTGCTGATGAGTTACCTTCTCAAGTCTATCATAAAGGGTTCTGTTTGTTTTGGCAGGGATGGCGAGGACAAAGGTGTCGGCACAAGGAGCAGGTCAAATGTAAGGGATGGTCGTTACTGTAGTGCAAAGAGCTAGTCCTCACAGAAGCTTTGCAATGGTTGATTGTTACAGACGGTCGTGTTGGCATGAAGTGCAGGTATCACTTTATCGGTCGTCATGGATGGCCATTGGTGACCCTAAGAGCAGGTCCTGCTGGTGCTTCGAATTGGCGATTATTGCCAGTAGTCAATTTTTGGTGTGAAGAGGTTACTTCATGCTCATGACGAGCCAAAAACTTCTGTAACTTCACCTTTTCTCCAGGAGGAGTTCTCTCTGATGCCAGCCAGGGTAACACAGCTTGGGGATCGGGACCCACTCCAGCAGAGGCCAAAATCATAGCTCAGGGAGGTCTAGTTGGCACTAGGCAGCTGGGCAATTTCTAAGAGGCATCTGGAGCCTTATTTTGTTGCAGTAGCTCACACATTAGGTCACTCAACTATCCTAAAGGCCAATCTGGGTAGCCTGGGTTCAAGGCAACCAGGTCCAATCTTCTTTCTTTGGACAACTGGACAGTTCTTTTTCTGAATCTTCCACAAGTCCATGAGTGTGTGCTGATAATAGACTCTGAAGGTCCATTTTGAGACCTGGTACCAGCCTTTGTGTTTTGGACTTCTCTAACCTACCCCCAAGACTGGTTATGATCAGTTCTTCCTCTTCCCCTGAGGTTGGCTCCAAACGTCCCAGAGTGACAAAGGCAAAGGCAGGCCTGGTGTCAGGTTCATTTGTGGGTGCAGCAGGCAGGGCCCTTTGAAATGTAATGAGGCAGGACACAACTCCTCATCAGCCATCCTGTCAGGAAGCCTCTCACCCCACACATGTAAGCCTCTTTTATCTCAATGTCTGGAAGCAATACACAACCCCCAACGGGAGAGCCATTCACAGTCATGTGATGCTGGACAAAGACAGAAAGGTACATTTGGTTTGGGCAGGAAAATGGCAACTATGTAAATACATAGCATATTCAAAATTGTAACTTAAATTTGGATTACAATTCCTTTGAGCGTAAAAAGACCAACTCTATCTGCTCCTAACCTCGAGTTAGCATTTATTAAGTGTAATAAGGTAATCTGGTTTTAGTCTATGGGAGAGATAGCCTTGCAGCAGTGAAAACTGACTTTAGGAGCTTTTCACTTTCAGGACATGTTAAACGTAAGCCCACATGTCCTCCTTTTTAAATACAATGAGCTTTTAGGGCCTACCCTAGGGGTGATTTATAAGTATTGAAAAGGAGGGTTTAAGCCTGGCAGATGATTTATTTTGCTAGATTGTAATACCAGTTTAAAACTGCTATACAGACTGCAGTGGCAGCCCCAAAACATTTTAAAAGGCTACTGTAGTGGATGGTGCAATGAGTGAGGCTGCCGCAGGTGTTTCCTATATGCCCCTTGTATGGGCCAGGTCCTGGGGGGTGTATTTATTTATATCATTTCAGGAGGGTGGTGCATGCGGCTCCCCTCCCCAGTCTGATTATAGCTACGGGGGACAGAGGTCCCCTGGGCATGGCCATTGAGCAGGGGGGCATGACTCCTGTCTTTACTAAGACAGGAGTCATTTCCATTGGGGTTGTGCGTCAAAAAATGGCCCTAGTCAGGTGTGAGCCAATATTTTTTACTTTAATCTGACTTGCACCATTCTTTGCCGCACAACCCCCAGTCTTCCCTTCTCCTCCGCTGCCCGGTTACCGTAAATTATTTTGACGCAAACCAGGCAGCAGCGCTGGCTAACGTCATTCCATAAATAAGGTGCCAAGCTGGTGCGTTGGAATGGCGTTAGCCGGCGTTAAACTTTTTGATGCAAATCTGCCTTGGCGCTGATTTGCGTCAAAAAAATATGGGCCGAAGTGTTTTGTGAATACAGAAATGTGGTCTAATGGAAAAATGCATTTCTGCAGCTCACTCTGATGATATCATCTTAGTAAGTAATCTTAGGTTCTCATATATTTATTCACTGTACAATTATGCCTTATTATTTGCAGTTGATCTAATAAAAAGTATCAAGGCCTGGAGACATCGTAAATGAATTGCATAAAATAACGGGGACAACGTTATTGCCTGTTTTCAACTCAGTACAACAAATGCCTTTTCAAAACTGAAATACAGGTATCTAATTCACCCAAAATCTCTTTGCTTTCAGTTTATAAAACATTTCAAATTGATTGTTTATGGTTAAATTCTAAATTCAGAAGCATTTTCACTCACGGTTTTAAGTTTGTGCATTTTTGTTTCTTATTTTTTTATTCTGGGGTGCAATTTAGTAAAAAGAAAATGTTCTTGTTTCTTTAAAGGTTTTTTAAAAGTTTGTGGTGGGCTCTGATTACTGCATACATAGTTATTACTATAGTTAGGGTGAGGGAAAGAAGAACCTTGCACCTTCTTTGTCCCATTATTACTAGTCTGAAGTAGCAGTTCACAAGCTTTCAGACTCTATTGTTTACACATCACCCCATCAAACACGCATTAACAGATTTGAAGCATCCCTTTACCCCAATGTCCATTCCCCTGTCACCATTGATGACGCAGAGACAAAGGTTTTACATTTATTAGCGCATAAAACGTAGTGCTGCAATAATCAAGTGTGACTTTAACCGAATTAATAAAGATTGTACGGGGACAAATGTGCCCTCAGAGTAGTTCGCCAACATTTATAAGCGTGCTTTATATAACGTGATGTATTAGAATTGTACTAATCTGACATAACCGTAAACGTGTGCCATGATTTGCTTGTTTGAAATGTTTTAACTTAGCATAACTTTAGTGGAGGCTTCGGCCTAGTTGCCTTGTCTCACGGTTTAGATGCTCGTATTTTTCTAATGTGCTAATAAAACGTGTATTCTTGCTTGAAGCTGTACTTTTCCAGTGAGATCGGTTCACATGCTTATCTTTAAGGTTTCGTGCCAGCCTGGCATCTTCTTCTTTGCTCCAAGGTCAATCTGCAGGTGCAGACAATGGAAGCTCTGAAAGTGAATTAATTGGTAAAATATGTTGCAACTTACGTTCCCGACTCCAAGGATAATGTAGGCCTAGGTAGAAGCTTGTAAATTGTTGTTTTTGATTGGACAATTTGAAGCCAACCTATGAACCCTCCAATGGAAGACCCTACTGGATTTGAACTGTTGATTATTTAAACCTGGTGCACAAGAAGAAAGCAGCCATTACCCATTGCACCCATTGAGGACACTAGACATTGCAGACATTATGGCCCATCTTGCCGACCTCGTCATTTTGCCATCTTCTACGATGCCAATTGATGTTCGACTAATCGAGAGAAAGAGACTTTAAGAAATTCTCACCCTAGAGACTTTAACTTTGATTCGTCCCTTTGCATAAAGTAGTTTTGTCCTTTTATCTTGCCGCTGTGAGGCAATTGCCCCGTCCACCCTGCCCCTTTACCCCCGTCCCATGCTGATCAACCGGTACCTGTGAGACGAAGACTTCTTTGAATGCTGATTGAATTTGGTAAATATGAAAGGATAAAATGTACAATTGCATTGTGTTTTCTTTTTAGGTAACCAACTGCTGATTTTTTATATGAGCCCTAGTTAGGAGTTTTTTCCAAATTAATGTTGCTAAATTGTTTTTTTGCATGAAGTCCCACATGCAGATGCTAATTTGATGTTAGATGAGGATTCATTTGTTGCACGATGCAATTTGAGACCTTGTTATGCTGACTAATGTATGCAATTAGCCTATTACAGATTATCATTTTAGTGGTTTGCGTTGCTATCATCGAATGCATTGTTATTCAAATGCTGCATAGATTGCATCTTTTCGCCGTTATGGACAGCTATTAATGTTCATTTACATATATCATTTGGTGTTGAGACACATTTATATCGTGCTAGCTTTGTTAATATAGGGAAATAAATTCATTAATTTTGAATAAACTGGTGTGGTTATTCATGACCGAAAGGTCATAGTTCGCCGAAATGTTTTCTGGATTAATTGTGAAGTGTTATGTTGATCAGGGCATTGCTTATGTTCGTTATTGATTATTGATTTGATTAAATTGATTACTCTCGGGTGAAGAGAGCCCCACTTGGTCAAAAGATTAATCGACCCAAGAGCGTCCAGATACAGGTAATTTATTAGGACGGAACGCTCTATCAGTAGATGGTAGCAGAGGACGGTTTCGCCCTTTGGGACCCCACTCGAGAGGTAATGGTTTCGCCCTTTGGGACCCCACTCGAGAGGTAATGGTTTCGCCCTTTGGGACCCCACTCGAGAGGTAACGGTTGCGCCCTTTGGGACCCCGCTCGAGAGGTAACGGTTGCGCTCTTTGAGACCCCACTCGAGAGGTATATGGTGTTGAATTAGATTTTTCTTGGGTAAAACAGATTGAGAGAATGATGATGTCCTAAGTCCCCCGCAACTTTCCCAGGATCTCGGAGCTTGCGAATGGAGAGAATGGAGGTGTGAAATCGACGTTGGCGGTACTAGTGACGGTATGAGTGAAGTCAGGGTTTTGCGCTTGCACAGCTTATTGCCGCAGATTGTTTGGCGCTTTGTGCAGAAAAATGTCCACGTGGTTGTTGATGTTGAGACGGGCCCTGCGAGGTAAAGAGACTCCGGAGTATGTTGAAAAGTGTATGAGACACTTGTTTTATGTTGTGGTCTGGTCGGTTTAATAGGTTGACCGGGCGTGGTCAACGAGTCGGTACGTGTGTTAAGGGAGTGAAAGAAAACTTCGACTTCGGGCTTTGACAAATTCTAAGTGCACTAGAATAGATCATTGACAAGTTGAGAGCAGAGTCTGCGGGTCAGGATTTGCTTGCGAAAGTGGGGACCGAGAAAGATGGAATAACTGCCGAGGCTAGTGAAAAATCCCTAAGGTCCTGAAGCGATTGTGTTACCCTTCCTGTAGTAAACCGACAGATCTGTTTTATTATTATTTGGTTGCTCGCGATACATGCCAGAAGTTGTTACGAGAGGAGCTGAGTGAAGGAGGACAAGCCGCGAGGCTTTGTCAGCCGCAGTGTGTGTGAGTGTGACGTCACTAGGAGCCGCGCTGGGATAGGTTGGTTGCGGAGAAGGGCCGCGCACGGATTGGACGCAGTCCGTGGGGCTCGATTGGAAGGGGAAAGGCAAGCGAAGAGTATTCCGGGAATTAAAGTCACTTATTGATTACAAACTTTGTGAAATAAAAGACGAGAAAATGAAATTTTTTAAAGCATTAAAGAGTGCGATGAAGGGGGAGACTTACATTAAAGCGAGCGTAGGAGAGGAGACGCCACCCGAAGGTACACCAGCTTACATTGTAATGGAGGAAAGGGGGGTAGTTCCGTGCCCTTGGCTAAAGCAATGGCACAAGCTGACAGAGAGACATGGGAGCGTAGCGTTCCCGATCCATGGGACATTCAATATAAGGATGCTAGAGAATTTGAGATTCGCGATGTACGACATGAAGGTACCTCCAAGGCCAGCACAGTTTGAGGCTCTAGCGATTTGGGAACTAATGGCTAGACAACAACAGCAAAAGAAGTTTGAGACCAGGATAAGAAAGGTAGAAAAGACACTAGCGGACGCTAGGTGGGATAATGCACAGAAAGTGTGGAGGTCAGATATATTGCAGGGGATAAAATTGTTTCCCGCAATTGCTAAGGAAGAAGAGGCGACAGGCAAGAAAGCTACCTGTAAGACAAACAGGAGGTGTTCCAAAGATAGAGAGGACGAGAAAAAGTTAAGGAGAGAAGACGAGTCAGAGGATGAGGAGTTCATCATGCAATTGCTGAACGACCGTCCACCACCTTATGCAGAGAGTGAACAAGGTCCAAGTACCAGTTCTGCCCCTCCGGCACCGGTACAGAATAATGAAACTCCGAATTCAGAAACGCCATCGGGATCTAAGGACCCGAGTTTACTGTTTACCCCGCAGATACCGCAGGTTAGGAGAATATATCCAGATGTGCCTATGTTGAAAACAGCAGAAAATTATCAGCCGCAGGTCCCAAGGTACTACAGCAGTGACAACAGTACGGGAATGATTCTAGATCCAACCGTAATGGGAGTACAGAATGGTCGCAACCCAACATTTGCACAAGCTGAATCAACCCAGCTTTTGATGTCTCAAAAGCAGATGCAGGGGGGAACCGCACATGCTCAGATGACGGGGAGTCAGACGGGCATGCCGGCAATGATGACCCATAGTGTGGGAATGAACATGCCTCAGAACCTGGGGAATGGACAGAACCCAGATGCGATATCCCTACCCATTACTGTAGGTCCACCGGTACCTTTGTACATTCAGCCTAACTCAGGTATGAGCGGTCAAGGATCAATGGTGCAGAGTGGGACGGAAAGGAGGTGCATAGAAAACACTCCAGAGACAACTCCGATAGCGGCTCTGCCGACTGGATCTGGGTCCTTGATGGAGTTTAGTCCCATATGTGCTCAGTCAACAGTGGTGAGGTCGAGTCCCCCACTGATGATACCGCTATCATCGAACACTGAAAAGTTGCCGCAACCATCAAAGGCAGTCGATGTGAATGCTACACTGATGGGGTTGAATGTGCAACAGCTGACGCAGTGGTTCAACAGTCTGAATTCCACACAAAGCTCAGCCAGTGGGAAGGGAGAAGACTATCTGAATAAGGTCAGGTTGAACATGGAAGCAGAAGAATTGGTGGAAGGGATTATGGGTTTGAATAGGTTAGAGTCCTACTCGGAAGAAGAGCTGAGGTATCTATGTCCCAGGATTACGAGAGAAGTGAACAAGGTACATAGAAGGTTGCAAGAAATAGCTGACAAAAACGGGGTTGAGATAGACAAGACAAAACACTTGAGCAGGAGCTATAGATTGGATTTCGGGACCACAGACTTTGAACACATGAGGTCAGCAGGCATGAAAACGCACCTTAGAGAATTGCTGCAGAGTGCACAAGTGTGGAGGTGCTTAGACAAATGGGAGAGCAGATGGGCAAGGAAAAAGAAAAAGAAGAAAGACAGTGTCCCAGAGCACAAGGAGAAAAGACCACAGAGTAGTGATGCAATAACTATGTTACCAATGAGGGAGACAGCAGGGGGAAAATTAATACATGTACCGTGGCACAGGAGCGACATTCAGTCTTTTACGGATGATTTTCCCAAACTGAGAGAGAAACCGATTGAATGGTATCAACAGACTGATAGGTTTGTGAAGCTTGCAAAATGTCTTTGGGAAGACCTGAACACCCTCTTTGAGATTGTGGTTCCGGCAGATTTGTGGGAAGACTGCAAAAGGGCTGTAGGTTGGCCGACAAGTGAACCAGAGAGAGACAGGGATACGGGTGCACCATCACCTATGGTAATGAGCTTGTACTATAAGGTGATTGAGCACTTGAAGACGAAGGTTGCCGCGAAAAATGTGGATTGGCAGAAGATTGATCGAACTGCCCAAGAGGCTAAAGAGTCGATTCATGGTTACTATGAGAGGTTGTTGAAGGCGTTCAAGAACTACAGTGGCACGGAAACAATAGAGGCGAAGGACATGCTCCATTTTTTGTTTAGATTTGTGGAAGGGCTGAGACCAGAGATAAGTCAGATGATAAAGACGCATTTGATTTGTTGGCAGTCGAAACCGATTGATGAGGTGTTGAATTATGCGAAATACTGTAGCGACGAAATTGAAGTGAAACAGAAAAGGTTGAAAGAGAAAGTGATGGTGATGCAACTTAAAGCAGCTCAGACAGGTTTGCAAGGGTTGCAAGGGTTCCAACAGCAGATGCCGCAGCCGCAGCCGCAGGGAAACATGGTGTTTCAGCCACAGGTGAGAGGCAGAGGAGGCTTTGGGAGTAATGGTCCGGATTTGAACACTGTTGCGATTCCGAATGGTGTGCAGGCAATGAAAAGGGTGATGCCGTGTCACGTGTGCGGAATCGTCGGGCATTGGAAACGCGAGTGCCCGATGGTGATGCAGGAAGGTGCAGGTGTTGGTCAGCAAAACAATGATGTCAATGCATTCCAGACAATGAGGGGACCGAAAATGAGAGGTCCAAACCCAAATTTCCAGACCATAAATCAGCTGCAAGGGTTACAGCCCATGCAGCCGCAGCAGATGCCCCGTATGCAGATGACGCAAATGCAGCCAATGCAACAGCAGTTTCCCATGGTACCTAATCAGCAAATGCAAATACCTTTGGCACCAACGAGTCAGCAGCAAGTGATGGTTCCTCCACAGGTCTCGGGTCAGGTGATGAATACAAATGGCACAGTACAACAGTTCCCATTACACAGTGAGAATGGAATAAACAATGCATGGGAGAGTGAAAGTTCAGATGAGGAGGGAAATTGTGTGCTTGCAGCGTCCTTGGAAGTTGATCAAAAGGGTCCGTATGTGGAGGGAAGAGTTATGGGTCATTGTGTTTCATTGTTGGTTGACACAGGAGCCACACGCTCAACTGTTAGGAGCATTGAAGTACCAAATTTGCCACTCTCAGGGAGAACAGTTCAAGTAGTGGGAGTAGCAAACAGGCACCTGACGAACCCAATCACAGATCCAGTACAAGTCAGAATTGGTAACTATCAAGGGTCACATAATTTTGTGGTATGTGACTCAAGCCCGATATCACTGTTAGGGAGAGACCTATTGTGCAAATTGGGATGTTCGATTATGTGTTCGAACGATGGAATTAGAATTCAGACGAGCAGTGATGGGGAAGAAGGGGACAGTGTAGAAGGGGATGAGATGGAAACTGTTGATGAAGAATATCCTCTGATTACCCTTTTTCCGATGATAACTGAAGCAGATATTCCAGCTGAATTACGGGAAACAGTCGGAAAGGAAGTGTGGGATATGACAGGAAAAGAGGTGGGATTGGTGAAAGGAGTGGAACTAGTGAAAGTGACCATAAAACCCAATGTAACCTTTCCCCAGACCCCACAATATCATATGGCACAAGACACCCTCATGAAAGTCGCCCAACTCATTGACGAGATTGTAAAACAGGGAGTACTGAAAGAAGTGTTAAGCAGCCCATGTAATTCACCAATCATGGGACTAATAAAGCCGAGTGGAAAGGTCCGAATTGTGCAGGACTTGAGGAAAATAAATGACATCATAATTAAATGCTGCCCTGTAGTACCGAATCCAGCTGTGATAATGTTTCAAGTCCCTTGCGATGCCGAGTGGTTCTCAGTCATCGACTTGTCACAAGCATTCTTTTCGGTGCCTCTTCATGAGGACAGCCAATTTCTCTTTTGTTTCAAATTCTTAGACAGAGTTTACAGTTGGTGTTGAATTCCTCAAGGGTTTTCGGAGTCACCGTCAATTTTCAATCAGATTCTAAAGAAAGACTTGGAAGAGTTAGAATTGCCATTCGAGTCAACCCTAGTACAGTACATTGATGACTTACTGATTGCATCTAAGACAGAAAGTGACTGCACAGCCGACACCATTGCCCTATTGAACCATTTGGGAAGGAATGGACACAAGGTGTCTCCTTCAAAGTTGCAGTTCTGTCAGAAGAAAGTGAAATATTTGGGTCATCAAATAGAGAAAGGGTCACGGAGAATAATGAAGGAAAGAATAACAAGTGTACTTCAAATGAGTCCACCAAAGACGAGGAGGGAGGTGAGGAAGTTTTTGGGGATGGTGAGCTACTGTCGCCAATGGATTCCCAACTTCTCAACTCTAGCAAAGCCTTTACTGAAACTGACCCAGAAGGATGCATTGGATGAAATTGAGCTGAAAGGAGATGAGATGGACGCTTTTATTGAATTGAAAGAATGCATGTGCAGGGCTCCAGCTTTAGGTATGCCTGATTATACAAAGCCTTTCACATTGTTTTGTCATGAACGTGATGCGTGTTCCTTGTCTGTCTTGACCCAAGCCCATGGTGGCATAAACAGACCAGTAGCGTATTTTTCAGCTACTTTGGATCCGGTTGCAGCAGCACTGCCAGGGTGTTTGCGCGCCGTAGCAGCAGTTGGTATCAGCCTCACTCAGAGTGAAGGAATAGTGATGGGACACCCATTAACAGTCATGGTCCCTCACTCAGTTGAGATACTTTTGACCCGCTCCCGAACGCAACACATGACTGGAGCAAGACTCACAAGGTATGAAACAATAATTCTGGGCTCACCGAATGTGCAGCTGAAAAGGTGCACTACGTTGAATCCAGCAACCTTGCTTCCCAGTGAAAATGCTGAAATTGAGAACGCTGAAGACGTCGAGCACGACTGCCTTCAGGTGACTGAATTTTGCACAAAACCCCGACCTGATATTAGGGATGCTAAGCTTGATGAAAATGACCATATTATTTTTGTTGATGGTTCATGTCTAAGAGATGGGTTGGGAATTTTGAAAGCAGGATATGCTGTATGTACTATAACAGGTGTCTTGGAAGCGTCCTGGCTTCAAGGAGTCTATTCCGCACAAGTAGCAGAGCTTGTAGCCCTTACAAGAGCATGCCAACTGTCTACATTGATGAAGGTTACCATTTACACTGACAGTCAGTACGGGTTTGGAATTGTGCACGACTTTGGGCAACTATGGTCACAGAGAGGTTTCCTGACCTCTTCAGGGTCCCCAGTGAAAAACGGGGAGAGAATAAGGGAATTGTTACACGCCATTCAGATGCCAGCCGAAATTGCAGTGGTAAAGTGTAGTGCTCATACAAAAGGACAGGACTATGTTTCCCTGGGAAATGCATATGCGGATCAAGTCGCAAGATTTTGTGCCTTGAACTGTATATTGCTCAGGGATGAATGGAATTTGATAAGAGAGCCAGAGCTCGAACCAGCTGAAGCATTTGCCTTGAAGGTCGTGGATACAATGGATGAGCTAAAAGCATTACAGAATAGCGTCAGGGAGGATGAAAGAGTTTCCTGGATTAAGTCACAATGTACAAGGAGACCAGATGAGTTATGGGTTTCAAATGAAGGAAAATTTGTTTTACCAAATAGTCTCTTATCGCAGCTAGCGCGGTTCTATCATGGACAGGCTCACCTAGGGAGAGATGCCATGATAAGATTGTTCAAAACTGATTGGTTTAACCCCAGATTCCGTCAAGTTGCAGAAGCAGTTTGCCATCGTTGTGTCATTTGTCAGCAGATGAACCCAGGAAAGGGAACGGTTGTGAACGTGAGCCACATTGGCAGGGCGGGTGGCCCGTTCAGCAGAATGCAGATGGACTTTATTGAGATGCCTGTGCATGGAGGTCTGAAGTATGTGTTGGTGATTGTGTGCATTTTTAGTCACTGGATTGAAGCATACCCCACACGTAGAAATGACAGCCTTACAGTTGCAAAACTATTGTTGAGGGAGTTGATACCACGTTTCGGATTCCCGATCTCTTTAGAGTCAGATAGGGGAAGTCACTTCAATAACGAGGTGATAAAGTTACTTTGCGCAGCGCTGAACATTGAGCAAAAACTGCATTGTAGCTATCGCCCTGAAGCCTCAGGACTGGTGGAACAAATGAATGGTACACTGAAATCAAGAATGGCGAAAATATGTGCATCGACAAATTTGAAATGGCCTGACGCATTGCCTTTGGTGTTAATGTCAATGAGAAACACCCCTGACAGAAAGACTGGATTGTCCCCGCACGAAATTCTCATGGGCAGGGCCATGAGACTTCCTGCAGTTCCCGCAAACGCGCTTTTGAATATTACAGATGATATGGTGTTAGACTACTGCAAGGGTCTGGCTGACGTGGTTCGCTCTTTCTCTCACCAGGTGGAAGCAACCACCTTGCCACCGATCCAAGGTCCAGGACACACACTGAAAGCAGGTGACTGGGTCGTGATAAAGAAGCACGTGAGGAAGTCGTGTCTGGAACCCCATTGGAAAGGCCCTTTCCAAGTGATCCTGACGACCACTACCGCTGTGAAGTGTGCGGGAGTTCCCAACTGGATCCACGCCAGTCATACAAAGAAAGTGTTGTGTCCCACAGATGAGGAAGTTGAAGCGCTGAAACTGCCAGTACCTGATAACAAAGTGCCGAGCGCTGAGGCAGAGCAAAACAGAACTAGAAGCGAACAGGCAGAAATAGAGGAGGGAGAAATATTCTCTGAGGACGAAGCAACCGATTCACTTGGGGAAGGCCAAGGAGGAGCCTCAGACAGCGACGAAGCAGCTGAAAGTGACAAAGAGCCTGAAGAAAGTAACAGTGACAAACGGCTCGAAAGAGGTGAAGAAGCAGGAGAGCCTGATCAGAGGAGGGCTTTCCCAGAAGCAGACGGTACAGAAAAAGAAAAGGAAAACCTGATTGACTCCCCAGAAGGAGGGGACAAGGCAGAACAGAACGAAACTGTTCAAACTTCTTCAGAAGAGATCGCAGGTCCATCAAGTGGACACAGTGCAAAGAGAAGACCAAGTATATCACCAGTAAAAGTAAGGACTAGAGAAACGTTGAACGACAGTGAAGGGCCAAGAGTGAAAGAGAAAAAAAAGGAAGTGTCTGTCGTGGTACCAACATCGAGTGAAGGAAAAGACTTGGCTAAAGAGGAAAGTACCAGTGAGACAGAATCAAAGAGAGATGCAAAATTGAAAAGGAAAAGGATACCAAACAGGAGATATTCCGGTCCAGAATGGGCATATGTAGTCAATGATGATTGGACCGACGAATTTGTATCTCTTAGCCTCGAGAACGAAGAAGAAGAGATACCAATAGAAAAGAAAAGTTTTATGGACACTATTGATTGAAAAGGTGATAAATGACATTGCTTGCTATAATCTAACGTGATACAACCAGCTGAGACATTGCTAAACCGGATGAGACGTTTGCTAACTTGATAAGACTTTGATAACCTGATTGACTCTTAAACCCGATTTGAGACAACGTTGTTAACTGATAAAAGACTGAGTTATTGCCGAATTGAGACAAATGCTGCTAACCGATAAGTGACTGGGCTCCTGAAGAAAACTGTGTGAACATTGCGCTCGTTCAGCTTCGTAACAATTTGCTAAATCGTTTCTTTTATAAGTGCTTCTAGCTCTCTGATTCTATACAGATCATGACTAAGTACGCTACACAAAACAGTAGAGTGAAATATTGTAAATATGCGTGTATAGGCTTGATAACTGCATGTGTATTAATAATAATGGCAATAGTGCTTGCAACGCGTGGTAAGGGTGAGAATGAGAAAATTGATGCTTCTACTTCTGCTCCTGTTACTGTCACTGAACTAACCGCATTGAAAAGACTAGAATTAGATGAGAGACACTTGCACGATAAGAAGGAACTTTCGTATAATGTTTTCTATCGCCTACTAACAGAATATGTTGAGACTATGGATGCGAAAGATTGTTATGTGTGTACACAGATACCGACATCGGTAACGGAAGGGGTGACTTATCACCACATGCCTCTTACATATGGGATTACATGTAGTTTAGTAACTTCTAGATTTTATGGTCAAACTAACATACAGTATTTTTATTCAAATTTTGATGTTACCTTTGCATATGTTCCTATAATAACGCAACTAAGCCAGATTGCTAAAGATTGGGATGCTAAAATAATGAGGGAATTTTTCGAGCCAATGCAACCTTTTGAAACAGCTCACGCTCATAGGGAAAACCTTACCTGCTCGCTCTCTGCAGTAGAAATAAGCTTTTTAGATCGCACAGATGATAGAAGGGCACAAATGAATGCAAAATTAGAAAAAGAGCTAAGTAAGAGGACTTCAGTAGATAATTATGCTTTTGCCGCAATAAAAACACAAGGAAAAATAGCTTTAGACGCTTGGCATGTAGGGAAATTTTGTATATATCGTGGTGAGTCTTATTATGATAACATTTTCGTGGGAGCGAGTGAATGTAAACATACGTTTATCTTTAAGGCCAAATGGACATTCATGCTGAACGGACTTGACCCTGTCAGACCTGGTGTATATTACATTTGTGGGCATAATGCCTATTATCGTCTTCCAAAGGGATGGTGGGGGAGATGTTATTTGGGTATAGTGTTCCCAAAGGTTTATCAACTGGATGACCTATTGGTGATTCCAAAGACGTCTGGATCTCATCATATCCAGAAAAGAGAGACCGCAGCTGCTGTGGTAGGAGATATATTTAGAGCCATAATTCCGTCATTGGGAGTTGTGTTGAATTCCATCAAAATAAGAAAGTTGTCTACTATAGTGGATAACATGTTGACAAAGTTTTCAGGTGCTATAATCCTGATGGATGCTGAACTTGCAGCGGAAAGAGCTATGACTCTTCAAAACAGGCTTGCCCTAGACATTCTTTTAGCAAAGGATGGCGGCGTTTGCAAAATGCTTGGTGCGTGTCACTGTTGCACGTATATACCAGACAACAGTGTGAAGATTAAAACAATGCTTGCAAATCTAACAAAAGAGAGTGCAGACTTGAAGGAATTGAAAGAACCAGGAGTTTGGGAGAAGGTTGGAAAGGGAGTTTCTTCAGTGGGAAATTGGCTTGGTGGCATTTGGAATGGAATATTACTAAAAATAATACAGGGAATACTAATAGTACTAATTTGCATCTTTGGGATTTGGGGAATAAAGAGGGGAATACTAATGATCATGGAAAAAATTAAAAGAAGGAAGGAAGAGAAAATAATGAAAAGAATGGCAGAAGAATTCAAGGCAAGAACAAGGGGAACTAAAAGGCAAAGAGAACTGACAGAATTTTAATGGAATAAAATTTGTGGGAATGGTTTTGTGTGATGACAAATAGTCATCAGAGGAGGGATTGATGACGCAGAGACAAAGGTTTTACATTTATTAGCGCATAAAACGTAGTGCTGCAATAATCAAGTGTGACTTTAACCGAATTAATAAAGATTGTACGGGGACAAATGTGCCCTCAGAGTAGTTCGCCAACATTTATAAGCGTGCTTTATATAACGTGATGTATTAGAATTGTACTAATCTGACATAACCGTAAACGTGTGCCATGATTTGCTTGTTTGAAATGTTTTAACTTAGCATAACTTTAGTGGAGGCTTCGGCCTAGTTGCCTTGTCCCACGGTTTAGATGCTCGTATTTTTCTAATGTGCTAATAAAACGTGTATTCTTGCCTGAAGCTGTACTTTTCCAGTGAGATCGGTTCACATGCTTATCTTTAAGGTTTTGTGCCAGCCTCGCATCTTCTTCTTTGCTCCAAGGTCAATCTGCAGGTGCAGACAATGGAAGCTCTGAAAGTGAATTAATTGGTAAAATATGTTGCAACTTACGTTCCCGACTCCAAGGATAATGTAGGCCTAGGTAGAAGCTTGTAAATTGTTGTTTTTGATTGGACAATTTGAAGCCAACCTATGAACCCTCCAATGGAAGACCCTACTGGATTTGAACTGTTGATTATTTAAACCTGGTGCACAAGAAGAAAGCAGCCATTACCCATTGCACCCATTGAGGACACTAGACATTGCAGACATTATGGCCCATCTTGCCGACCTCGTCATTTTGCCATCTTCTACAATGCCAATTGATGTTCGACGCCATTTTGAATGAGACTTTGATGCTTTCTCTAATCGAGAGAAAGAGACTTTAAGAAATTCTCACCCTAGAGACTTTAACTTTGATTCGTCCCTTTGCATAAAGTAGTTTTGTCCTTTTATCTTGCCGCTGTGAGGCAATTGCCCCGTCCACCCTGCCCCTTTACCCCCGTCCCATGCTGATCAACCGGTACCTGTGAGACGAAGACTTCTTTGAATGCTGATTGAAGTTGGTAAATATGAAAGGATAAAATGTACAATTGCATTGTGTTTTCTTTTTAGGTAACCAACTGCTGATTTTTGATATGAGCCCTAGTTAGGAGTTTTTTCCAAATTAATGTTGCTAAATTGTTTTTTTGCATGAAGTCCCACATGCAGATGCTAATTTGATGTTAGATGAGGATTCATTTGTTGCACGATGCAATTTGAGACCTTGTTATGCTGACTAATGTATGCAATTAGCCTATTACAGATTATCATTTTAGTGGTTTGCGTTGCTATCATCGAATGCATTGTTATTCAAATGCTGCATAGATTGCATCTTTTCGCCGTTATGGACAGCTATTAATGTTCATTTACATATATCATTTGGTGTTGAGACACATTTATATCGTGCTAGCTTTGTTAATATAGGGAAATAAATTCATTAATTTTGAATAAACTGGTGTGGTTATTCATGACCGAAAGGTCATGGTTCGCCGAAATGTTTTCTGGATTAATTGTGAAGTGTTATGTTGATCAGGGCATTGCTTATGTTCGTTATTGATTATTGATTTGATTAAATTGATTACTCTCGGGTGAAGAGAGCCCCACTTGGTCAAAAGATTCATCGACCCAAGAGCGTCCAGATACAGGTAATTTATTAGGACGGAACGCTCTATCACCAGCTTCCAAATATCCCAGCCCTCCTGTGGCATCAGTTTGTCAATGCTTGGATGTACAAAACCTCTGCATGGTAATGGACATGTACCGCTGCCCTGAGTGCCAAACTGTATTATGGTCTGGATACTTAATGCTGATTTTTGTTTTCATAGGCAAACACAGGTAATGCGTGTGTAATGACATAGGCCTGTATCACGGATTGTGGTCTTGGTCTGAGAAGGGCACCCAAAGCACTGTTCACATAGTTTTGGAAGGCTACTGCCTTCACCAGGAGTTTCGCAGCACAGACACAGTGGCAGCATACTGTGTAGTGATCAGTAGGCGTGTATAGGGCTGTTTTAACCTGTGTCACTGGAGTGAGGCTACAGGCTCACTCAGATTTATAAAGTTCCGCTGCTGTAGGCTTAACTCGCCCCTTGCCCTACATCAGTTAGATGTGGAGTACTGTGCAGTGCAGGAGTGATGACCCTGCACTGGTTGTATGGGTGCCTGGCAACAGTACAGTAAAAGAACAGAGCAATGCTGTGCAGTGTGTGCATGGGAAATGCATATACTGGGTATATGTGTAGTTACAGGAAGGGTGTAGAGTTGTGCAGAGCACACAAAGTGAATGTGTGTGCTGGCTGTATATGTGCATGCAAGGGGTACAATACAGAAGGGCTATAGTACTGGACAGTGCACACAGAGTGAATGTGTGTATTGAATGTATGTGTGCCTCAGGTGGCACAATACATGGAGGTAACAGTGCTGGTCAGTGTTTGTGCTGTCAGCGTACACTGAGTGCAAGCGCACCTGTAATGATATATTACATGGAAGACCATGGATTCCATTTTGGGAAGCCCAGGCCTGTCTGGTGAAGACATTAGGAGGTAGAGAATCCCCCCAGACAGATTTGTGCACTGTTGCCTTCCTGTGAGTTGGGTGGAGCACACTGGAGACGGGAGGGACAGAGTCCCCTTGTACACTTCAAATGGTGCTCTTTGATTCAGTGAGAAACCACAAGGAAGGGGCCTGGACACATCTCAAGAAGGAGATGAGGCTGATAAAGAAATCACAAGGAGTCAAAGATGGTACGGGACCTTAGCGGTCAACCTGTATGCCAGGAGAGGCCCACTTGGACTGTGTTGCAACAGCCCTGTATGCCAGGAGGGGCTGTTGGAATTTAGGGCCATATGTACGAACACATTTTCCCATTGACACTGAATGGGAAAAACCCTTTGCTACATCTGGCCCTTAATGTGCTGTGAGAATCAGACTGTCACCCAAGAACTGTAAAACTGTGCGACCCATAGGCCAAAGGAAGCATCAAGGATTGTGCCCGACCTGCCACCGTGGACTGAGGTGGACACCGTGGGTGCATCCTCACAATAGTGGTATGCAGATCTGGAGCATTGAACTCAATGCCCCTCCTCTGTTGGGGCGTGCAGAACTTACCATGCAGGAGGAGCTACGGATCACCTCCGATCGCTGCTGAAGCAGGCCGCATGAGCTCAAAGAGAACCTGTGCTTGCTGGCTAGTGCCTCGACTTCTGTGTGCTGACTGACTCACTGAATAGGACTGGAACCTTGGGAGTGCCCATGGATGGGGCACCCACTGACACTGCATGCTTCCTCGCTGCTGGAGCAGGTAAAGCTTGTTAGGGGCCTACCAGGCTCTGGGAGAGGGGGAGAATCACTGCTAAGTGCTCTGCGGTACCAAAGATAATTTTGAATATTGTCATACAGTTGAAGTGGACTCTTGAGGTAAGGCCTACTAGCAAGCATTTCCTGGATGTGGGCACCAGTGAATGGGTAATAACCTGGACCACATAACAAGGAGCGGGTGGGACAGGGATTTGCCAGTGAAACACTAGATGCCCAAACTCAAAGGGAATTGAGTTATTGCTTATGAGTGTGATAATTGTTCTTTGAATGAGTAGAGCTAGAAATAAAATAATTATTTTTATTATAAAAATATGTATCTGACTCAATATTAAATTATTGATACTGCTCTGCGTTCTTTGAATTGCGTTAACTAATCAGTCCACATGCTAGTCTCATCTTACTTCACTTACACTTTTGCAGTCCTTCAAAAACAGCCTTTGTCAAACATGAACCATATAGCCAATCTCTTGACAAGCCTTTTTAACTCTCGTAGTATGAGTCCACTATCACGAGTCTCCAAACACCCCTTACCTACCTTAGTACTATCCCATCAATAAGAGCTTTCATCCATTCCTTAATATAAGCATCAGTCCCCTTCAACAGCCTTCGAGTATTTTATCCTCGCCTACATCACTATAAACATTCTCTATAAACATTCTAAGTGCAGCAACCACCTTCTCAAGCAAATGTCTACCAGGGGCAGCCTCCATCAATCATTAAGTCCTGTAACACCCTACTACTAGGCATCCTTTACCATCAAGCACACTCCTCCTACAACCCCGGAAATAGTCCTTTATTAGCAGTCTCAATGTAGCATTCACCATGAGCTTTTGATACTCACCCCATTATTTAAGAGAGAAGGAAGGAAAATAGGGTAAATTCTGATAAAAACAGTGCAATTATAGCATTGTAATGAACAGCTACGACTTTCAACATATTCAACGTATGCTATCAATGAACTTGTGTAAATGTTTCTCAACAGGAACCGATGCCCTTGTAAAAATGCATGACCAAATAAAAATATTTGAGTCATTAGTGTGGATCATAATGCTCCTGAGGTGAATTCATCGCTGCGCTCAGTATACAAGCCACGTGGCCACTAACTGGTAGGCTGAAAGATAGTAGCCTACACTAAGGGATGGATGAGAATTTCAGACAATCGAGACCGAAAAACAGTTCTCTAGATGTAATTTTTGTTCAAGAACATTCATGATTTGCTGCTACAAAAATGTGTCCTAGGAAACTTTCTAATTGTAATGCATGCAGAACCCATGGCTTTTCAGCTAGTATAGCCTATGTCTACTCTATTCACGAGAGGCATTTCTCTAATTGTGGGTAGATACCAGTGTTTTCGCTTCTGAAATGATTTGTACCATTCTGCACAAAGGTTTAAATCTCAACAGTTGTTCCTTAGTCTTTTATCCTTTATGAGTTTTCTAAAACGAGTCAACCAAGTTAAGACGTATTGGTCAAATAAAAAAAAAAAATGTTTTCAAAGGAAAACAAGGTGGTAATTATTGCACAGCTCCAGACCTTTGTTGTGTACATACTGTGTCTATCTGATGACCGAGTGAAAATGCTGGACCCATCAGACGTGGGCAGTGCTCCAAACCAATAGAGCGCCCATAGCACACACTGAGGGGCAGATTTATGGAAAGTGGTGCTGCATCAAGTGCAGTACCACTTTCCCTGATCCCCTTAGCACCCCCCTACCGCCACCATGTGTGCGACGTATTTATAATACGGCGCACCATGGCGCAGGATAGGGGGCAATTGTGTCATCTTTCATGACACTATTGATATACTCTGCAGGAGTAGTGCCAAAATATTGCCGCTACTCCTGCAGAGTACATAGGGCCCAATTTTAAAGACTGGAATGCCCCTTTTAACTGCTGCTTTTAAGCAGGTGTTAAAAGTGCCATCAAAAATGGCGTAAAGAAATCTCATAGATTTCCTTACGCCATTTTTTCAGCTCCCCTAACGGGAGAACGCCCCCTTTGCATACATTATGCCTGGCCCAGGTATAATGTAGCGCAAAGGGTTACAGGGTGGCGCAATGCATGCATTGCGCCACCCTGTAAATACGGCGCAAGGATTTTGGCCACATTGTCCCACATTACCATCAGAATAAATGACATTAAAGTGGCGCAAGGTGGCGCTAGGGGCCTATAAATATGCCCCATAGTGTGATTGACAGAGCACTGTTCAGTCAGGCATCACTCTGTTAATAAAAGTGTACATTAGTAGAAGGTCTTGCCATGTTCTGGTAAATCTAACTGTAAGCATTGTCGCCTCAGGCAATTCTCAGGGACAAATAAGGGAGGCGAAGCAGAAGCCTATGCTAGCAACATTTTTCCATTAAAAAGTTTTAAAAGTTGTGAAAGTATGAATGTGTGTCTACGTGAATATGTGTCTGCGTGTGCCTGTACATGTATGTGTTTGTGTGTGGAAATTAGTGCATAAGAGTCTTGTTCCAACCCTTGGTGTAATGTTGGCCCTGACATGATGTTGGTAAATTCTTGCATTTGTAGTCATCCATTGCATGATTATTCCTACCCTCAATACCACTAGCCCTGGCATAATGGTGGCAGTCTGTCGTATAGTGTGGACATCTTTGACATGAGGGTGCTCACTGCTGATATAATCCTGGTTGTGGCATAATAATGGTAGTTCCTAGAAAATTGTGACCCTACAAAATGTGATGATACTCACACCAGTGTAATGATGTCAGGTCAAATATCAGGATTTCCTGGCATACTGATGGCATTCATGAAATTATGGTGCGCAACAAATGTATCCTGACATGTTGTAGGCATCCACTGTTTGATGGTACCCATCTCCAGTGTAATGCTGGCTCTGGTATCTTGGTGGTAATTCCCAAACTTTTGTGGATAACCTGGTATGAAATAGCAATATCTGGGCATAAAAGTCATGTTGAATCTATCCATCTATGGTAGTAGTACATATGAGTACTTGATAAAAATGACAATTTAATGTTTGGAACCCAACGTGTATTTACTTATAATTTAATTTTTATACATTAGGAGCTGTGTTCATAAGAATGACGAGCTATTGTTTTGGAGAATGAGTGTACTTTTCCTAAACTAAAGCTGGAATTAGATGGCATATGTGTATTAATTAATCAGGCCAGCTGTTGTTTAGGAACGCAATGATGATTGGGCCAAATAGATGTTTAGAGATAGTACCTGATTGATAATAAGTAAAATTTAAGATATAAACATACAACTGTCTCGCTTCCTAGAAGACAACAACATACTTGACGTCTCCCAGTCTGGATTCCGCAGAAACCACAGCACTGAGACCACCCTCATCGCCTGTACAGACGACATCAGGACCAGATTGGCTAAGGGCGAAACCGTCGCCCTCATCCTCCTAGACCTCTCCGCAGCTTTCGACACTGTATGCCACCCAACCCTTCGCACACGCCTCTTCGATGCCGGAATTCGCCACAAAGCCCTGGACTGGCTCACCTCCTTCCTCCCTCATTTCCGGTCTACAGCCACCAAGACCATCTGTGGGATCTCCCAAGGATCCTCCCTGAGCCCCACCCTTTTCAATATCTACATGGCTCCACTCGCCAACATCATCCGCCCCCACAGCCTCACCATCATTTCATACGCTGAAGACACCCAGCTCATCATCTCCCTCACGAGAAACCCATCTACCACCAAGAATAACCTACACTCCGGACTCTTCGCCATCGCTAACTGGATGACAGCAAGCCACCTCAAATTGAACTCAGAAAAAAACGAGATCATCATCTTTGGTTCCAACAGGACAGCGTGGAACGAGTCTTGGTGGCCCACCACCCTTGGACCACCCCCGCCATCCACCACCCACGCATGCAATCTCGGCATCATACTGGACTCATCTCTCTCTATGACTCAGCAAATCAACGCCATATCATCCTCCTGCTTCAACGCCCTTCGCATGCTACACAAGACTTTCAAATGGATCCCTTTAGAAACAAGAAGAACGGTCACCCATGCCCTCATAAGCAGCAGACTGGACTATGGCAACGCCCTCTACGCAGGGACCACAGCCAAGCTTCAGAGAAAACTCCAGCGCATCCAGAACGCAGCCGCACATCTCATCCTCATTCTGCCTCACCACAAACATCTCTGCCCACCTCAGATGTCTACACTGGCTGCCCATCAACAAAAGGATCGTTTTTCAAAATCCTTGTCCACGTTCACAAAGCCCTCCACGACACTGGACCTTCCTAGCTCAACGAACGAATCAACTTCCACAAACCAACTCGACAGCTCCGCTCCACCGACCTTGCCCTCGCTATATTCCCCCGCATCCAACGCACCACCTCCGGCGGCAGATCCTTCGCCCACCTCGCCGCCAAAACCTAGAACTCCCTCCCCACCAACCTACGCAAGACCCAGGACCTCCTAACCTTCAGAAAGCCCCTCAAAACATGGCTCTTCAAGCAGTTAACCCCCCCCAGCACCTTGAGACCCTACCGGGTCAGTAGTGCGCTTAAGAAATTTGTTTGATTGATTGATAATCACTTCAATTTTCTGAAGCCCTTGCCTGGTGTAACTAGTCTCCTCTCTGACCAGTGAGGCCTCCATGACCTGAGCAAAAGAACTGCTGTGCTAGCCTGTAATATTTGTCTAGCTCTACTGTCATCAATTCAAAGATTTGTATATTTGTATATTTTTGTACACCACCCCTTCCATAAAGTACTATGAAGAATCTATTTGGAAGGAAGTAGAATGTAGAAGTGTAGGTAGCCGCTGTGACAAACAATGGGCATTGACAAATTGCATTTTCTGAACTGCTTTATTCGCCTATGTCTTTTTAGTCATTTTTATGGAAACAGTGCTGGAAATGCATACTTCTGGAGAGGGTCAGGCATGCTTAGTAGACCATGAAAGCACTGGCTTTTTTCATGAGCATCTGTTAAGAAAAATGGCTTTTTTGAAAATTAATGTGAATTGTTCTGCAAAATGCTGTGCTTCTCCCATTTATATCAATTTCTTGAGCAGAGAGCCCTCTGAACAACCGTAGAATAAGTGGGGCTTTCACTTGCTCCAGTGAGTGCTGGTTATTATGCCACACCACATTTAAAGATGACCTGGTGTAGCTGGTGTTGTTGTGCATTGTTGATTATTCAGGGTACCTACATGTTTTAACGTTTGTATTTCAGTACTTTTGAGATTTTTTTCTTTAGTTTCTGCAGTTTGCATCCATTGTATCATAAACATGATGCAAGTCTTTTGTTTTATATAAGTGACAGTGACAAAGTAGGTATATTTAAAAACACAGCATTGTGTAAATATGTATTCTTCCATATTTGTTGAGTGGTTGTACATGTTTGGTGTATGGCCTGTTCATATTATACATATTTGGTTGACTTATGAGAAAAAAAGGATACGGTAGAAATGTGAATTAATTTAGGTAAATGCATATTAATTTATTTAAATGTAAGTCTTTAGATACATTCCTAGGTTTGGATGTCATTCGGGCAAATGCATATTGATTACAATATATGTACATTTTTTCAGCTATTTTCTAAGTGTTTCGCACAGTTAATTAAAAGGGCATCGAACAAACTTCCCAGGGTAATGTCCTTTTCACGGTGGCCCAATGTTTGACTTTGTGCAGCTCTGCATGCAGTATTTTTCAAATACTTAGAGAATAAGAACCTGGGCCCTAATTATAGTTAAGTCTTAAATATGTTCAAGGTGTGGTACTTAAGGGTTTGATTCAATCAAAAGTATGGTTCATATCGATATGTGCATGTCAGCTTTGGTTAAATTAGTTTCAAACCGTTTGGTAAAAATTGGTCTTAAGTGTGGTCGATGAGGAAGGGACATGGCTGGGGAGGTCAACATGACGAATGCCTGAAGCAAAAGCTCCTGATCCCCAGCTCGCTAATCCACCTTCCACATTTGCCATGAGGGAATCAGCATGCTTGGTGGAGATGGCCCACTGACCCGCCAGATGCCTGCAGCTGTGATATTTGTCCCCGGGCCTGGCCACTGGACTTTCCCAGACCCTCTGTGCTCAAGGGATGCCACGCCGCTTGGTGAACATGGTGACCTTTCCAGAAACCTGATTCAAAGATTTGGTTCCCCCATCACCTCACCCCATTCTTGTCAATTGAGAGGGCCCACCTGATGTGAACTCGGTGCCCCCCAGGGGGTGCACCTCCCTACCCTATTGTTGCAAAACTCCTACACATTAAGGATCAAGATGCCATACTTACACAGGTGCGCCAATCTACACTTCTCCTAAAAGACAATCACAAAATATTTATATTCCTGGACTACACTCGGGTGGTCCAAAACCAACATGCATTGTTCCTTGGAGTCAAGAGACGCATCTGCAAAATACGAATTAAGTAGCATCTTCTGTTTTCAGCCAAGTTGAAGGTCATCTCCAATAAAACAACTCATTTCTTCACAATTCCATTGGACTCCTGGCACTGGCTATATACTAGATTCCCCCGTGCACAGTAACCCCCAGCCCAGCATATGGCACCATTCATGTTGGGTTTTGGCCCTGCCAATGTTCTGGCTTCAAGCATAATTTTTAGCGAACCAACTCTATTGGCCACGTATGGGCCAGCAGGCAAATATCTGGAGGGCCCAGGCATCTCTGATCCACCGGTGACAGCAGAATTCCTTCCCCAGTGGCTGATCCCTAAACCCAGAACCATCCTAACCCCTAAATTTGCTCCAAGTGGCCCTCACATGTTCCTGTAGAGCATTGCAGCTCACCCATCCCACAACATGTGTACCAGTCATCCCCCTTCTAGGTCAGCAGGTCCAAGGCAGCTATATCGTTGACTGCCAGCTGTGCCCTTGGAGCCAAGCTGGCATGACCACACTGGGGGTTTTGTTGCAAAACAGCTTTATCCATTTGTGGCCATAAGGGACTGCTTTCGCCTCCAAGAAGGTCACTTTCTGGTTCATACAGTGGTTGTTGGCACATTTTGGAAACGCTGGGGGATTCAGGGTACTGAACCCATCATCCAGCCCTTTCTTCAACCCCTCCACATTACGAGAAGTGGTCAGTGGGTGATCAGCTGGCTTGTTCCATCTTTCAAAGAACTCTCCCTAGTTACTCTCCAGACACTGGGAAAGACATGGTAGGAGGAGATCGGCAGGGCCTTCCACAAGAAGGAGTGGACCCCGGCTCTGGTTTATCCAAGGACTGCTCGCCATCAGCTGATCCAATTCTATGTGCCGCATCTGCCCTACCTTTCTACTCAGTGCATCTCCCAGGTTTGTTAATTCCTTCCCGGGCCCAACCTCCACTTGCCCCCATCCTAGCACCAGTCACTCCACTCCAGTCCCAGCAGCACCACCACAGCTCAACCTCCTTCACTACTTTTTGTTCTACCTAAAATACTGTGGTGGGTGGTGCTGTATTTCAATGTAATGGGGCCCAATTGGGCCTGCTGTTGCAACTGTTTGTACTATTTCCCTTTCTTCCTCTTTTGTGAAAATCCCACAAAATAATGTTAAAAAAGAGTGCTCCATGAGAATACCATGTTAACAATTTTCATCAATTTTTACATTGAGATTTCATGACTTTATGCCCAAGCAATCAAAAGTAGAAGCCACAGAACAGACTTTTTATTTAGTGTCTTCCTTCTGCTCTCATTGACAACATAGCT
Organism: Pleurodeles waltl; assembly: GCF_031143425.1. Taxonomy (NCBI): domain Eukaryota; kingdom Metazoa; phylum Chordata; class Amphibia; order Caudata; family Salamandridae; genus Pleurodeles; species Pleurodeles waltl. Next base: position 468,418,315 of record NC_090439.1, read on the forward strand.
TGCATCAAATATCAGCACCAGAGATGAAGAGTTACCCAGTGTCCTCGCTGGACTCTTGCTGCTCCAACCCATGGTTTAGGGAGAAAACCTATGTTAAAACGGAATCTGATATTCATTTGTTAATTGTGTAAGCGTTTAATATCCGTACACGCATTTTCGGTTTTGTGCAGTTTAAAATGTACCAGATGGCACCTGAGGCCTTTCACTGATTGTCATGACAGAAATAAATGAGTTCCCACAGAAATGAAATGATCTGCATATCACAGTGGAAAAACACTTGCTTGAGATTTTTGAGATTGATGACACTCTGGGTCCATATTCTTATTTTACTTCTTCCGACTGACCTTTTTTAGGATGCTTAAGAGTTAAAGGAGAGTTAAAATCTAACTTTTTGGTTCAATTGACAGTGTAACCTTGAGAACAAAACTAATTCATGTGGTTGACAATTTCAAGGATAATCCCAGTCATTGTAAAAGTTATGGCAAAGTGATGCACTAGATTAAATTTATATTTATTTCAATACAAGTGGATCCCCAAAGCAGACAAGTAAAAAAACTCCCAGTGGTAATTAGCTAGTGTTAGATAGTGTCAGAAGTCAGAAACCCACTTCTGACACCAGCTGATTATCACTGGGAGTTTTTAACTTGTCTGCTTTGAGAATCCACTTGTATTTAAATAAGTATAAATTCAATCTAGTGTATCACTGCGTCATAACTTTTACAATGACTGGGATTATCCTTGGAATCATCAGCCACATGAATCAGTTTATTCCTGAATAATTTCAAGTATATTTGTGTGAATGGGATAGGGGATCTCCCATTTTGAAGGACGAACTGACTTATCCACCTTACCACATTACACAAGTGTGGCCACGCCAGGGATTTTAACCCCTGTTCTTGAAGACAGTGTAACCTAATTGGTTACACATTAAAATCCAGGCGGTGGCAGATAAGGTTAAAAGTTTATTAAAATTAAGGGCCAAAGTGATGTAAATGAAGCTCCAAAACATGCTGCATATAAGTACAAAACCACTAAAGGTGAGTTAAAGTGTTGAATGAAATTAAATTGTATAAGTATGAGGCACACAGGAACTTCATTTGAGGCAATTCAAAAGATGAGAAACAGAATCTGATGATCTGTATATAAATTTCGGTCTTCTTGCCTAATCATAACAAAAACTAAATGAACCTAAATATCATAAACTAAACTAAAGGGAAATCCTAATTAAATCTCAGGGAATATAGGGAAGTGTCAGCATGACAGAAACCTCAGAAGTTCTGACAGAGAGTTGATGTATACTATAAAGCCACACAAAGGAATAAAGAGTAGAGAGGTCTGTATCCCTCCAAGTCTCAAGGGTATCTGCCCTCGTCTAACTAGGTGAATACTCATTAAACCTACAGAACCTTTGAGAAAGCTATGTCATCCACACCAATAGTTTTCCACTTTCCTTGCATAGTTGAAATAGGCTACTCCCCTCAGATTTTTATCCCACAAATCAAACATGAGCACAACGTTGAATGTTTCCCAGCATCTGCTATGCAAACAGGAGTCTTTTCTTCTTAGTTCATTAGCGTTCCTTGTCCTTGCCAAAGTATCATCCCTGACCCTGTATCTTCAACACACAATATGCCTTTCATTAACTGTAGACTCACACAAACGCACCTGCAAAGAAAGAATATTGTAACACAAGCAAAACACCACATTGATGGTTAAACCAGAAAAAACAAATGTTTCAGGCCTTTTAGTTATGCTACCTTAATTAAACATCCAATGCACATTTGAAATACATGATTATAGGTGCATCTTGCAGTTATAAATGAAAGCAGGAATTATAAATGAAAGGTGAATATATGCTTTTCAACATAGCAATATAATTCAAAATATATGGGTAAAAATGTGTATGAGTACTACAATTCAGCATTTAAAAGTTAAACATTAGAACACACATATGCATAAACTTCTAATTTTCTAGTGTGAATGCACATTCAGTAATACTATTTGGATTCTCCACTTTACATTAGTAATGTTAAGGCATACGATTTATGTATTGTCAAATACATTATTGAATCACTCCTGTAACGCATGATAGTGCAACCACAATTACGCCTCAACAAGATCATGAAAATGCTGCTTTAGTGTCTATTCACTTCCCTGACAGGTTAGCTTCCTGTTTTCTTTGCCTTTTTTTTCTATGTCTCATGTTTCCATAACTAAAATCCCCATTAAGTATGATAAGTATCCCAAGTTGTTCATACCACTGCAGCATTTCACTGCATTATTATAAAAGAATAATCTTTTTTTCCAAGGATAAAGGTGAGCATAACAATATAGCACTATCAATAATAAAAGAAAACACAATAAATGAGCAAAGAGGACTTTAAAAGATGGTATCAGTCCTATCTATTGCATGCACACTGGAAGGTGATGCCTCCTGGTTGCAGGAAACTTAAATGAAAGGTCATAGACAGAAACGATGTTCTCTTTTTGCAGAATTTGTGCAGAACATTGCACAGTGGAGAAGGAAAAGAACAACAATATTCAGCAATATGACATATTTGTTCCCTTTCTAGGGATTAAAACAAATCAATTTCTTGGCTAAAGAAACTTTCAGAGTGTGGAGTGAGTAGGCGGATTGATGGTAACTTGACAACTGTGAGTGCATGAGTAAGGGTTTCCTGTGGCTTGAAGTTTAGCTGGATTATTTGTGGAACAGTACTAAAGAAAACCCAACAGAGAGTGACCCATTGTGCAAAATGATATCTCTTCACAGAAAATGCAGGCATTCCTAGCACTTATTCCCTATTGCGCAACAATGTGAGGGTTAAATTCCTTCCCTCGTTACACAAATGGGTACAATACATTGTACACTTTCATACCATGCAAAAGTGGGCAGCAGTTTCATTCAATTTGTGATCCTAGAAAACCTTTTATATGTTTTGGCACATACACTTTCACAGAAAAAAACAGATATATGACACTTCCAATAATATAAAATTGTAAAAATATCCCCATTTTATTTTAAAACAGCAAGGAAAACAAGGTATTTTCTACCTTAGAATGATTTTTAATGTTCTTCTTTGACCGAAAATGCTTCTGTCATTATGAACTGTAAATAGCATGTTATTCTTCCACATATCTTTGGGGTATTTACAATATGGGTTATGCTACATGTGAGAACATGGCCTATCTAAGTATGCTCTGTAGCCATATCCACAGACGTAAACAGTTTTCAGCTAATATAACTTTGGATCACCTTAGGTCAACTTGTTATTCCTTAAGAAAAGTGTGTGGATATAAAAAAATGTCACTGGCAAAAAATATTTTTAAGAGAGCATTGTATCAAAAGTCAATGAAAAACTAACTATCCGAAAAATGTCAATAAGAACAAATAATGTTAAAAATGTCACATTGAATGTAAGCCATAAGAACAATAATGATGATAAAAGGAGTTCCTTTGAAAAACAAAAAATATTAAAAACCATATCTTCAACAAATAAACCGAAACACAATCTATCTAATCGTCAACTATACCTCCCACACCTACATAGGCCTTTCATCCCCTGTTCAAATCTTGAACATTAAAGAAGAATGAAAGAAAATCAAGTTGTCAATGACAGTGCTCAATGCTAAAACGATTACTAAACTTGATACTTATATCCAACAAAATAAAATCAATGTATATTTAATTTACTTGTCATAGGGTATCATGGGCAAGACTGCAAATTGCAATAGAATTCCTAAATTAAATAGAATTCTCTTATAGCTGATATTTCCTACATAAACCACTTTTTCACAAAAAACACCTTCACCATGGGCTTGCAGTAAAGATAGACAAACCTCCCTGTAGATTCTTGTTGTCAAACAATCTGTAGAAAAAACTAATAATAAATTGCTGTTAACAAGCACAGTCTTTCATATACTCCAGGCAAAGAGGGTAACAACCTGATAATGTCACCCTATTTTCATCCCACTGTTCAAGCAGGTCTTGTAGCTGCCTGTGGGTCACAGAAGGAGGCCCCAATGTCATGGGCTAGTTGAAATTATATCTAGCTCAGGACTTGTCTGTATTTATTGAAGTTGGCATGAGCTGAAAATATGTGAAACCAGTAATCTTTTGTATTCCAGAAACAAAATTATATTTTTAACCCACTTAAAAAAACTTGTTAGAGTTGTGAATGTAGGGTTTGATTGAGATACATGGACGTTCGCTGTTTCAAGTTGCCATCTCACGTTGAACCCATTAAATCGTGAAGACATTTTAGATAGTGATTATTAAAAAATAAAATTCACCCACAAATCCATATGCATCAGTATATCTATACAGTACACCACGTACTTCTAGAATGGCTTACAGAAGACTAGCAATTAAGTGGAATATTCATTGCAGTGTTTGATCACTGCTCATAGTGAAATAATGACTTTAGACTTGTTAAGCTTAAGGTAAGAAACATTTAAGCTAAGTTTAACTATGTTAAATTGCATTAAGACTAAATTAAGTAATATTAAAACTGGTTCAGCCAACTCTCATGGAAAACAGCTGCTCAATCACACACTCCAAATGCAGTGAAAGACTTAAGGAGAATAGGGCTTTTCCATGAAGAAATATACTGTCCCCACTAAGCTCCAGACAGAACACTGGCAGCTTTTGCCATATCAGAAACCTTCCACAATCAGACTGGCCCTACTTTACAAGTTTTCAGACAAATCCCTGCTCCCTGCGATTCAGCTGCTCACTTCAAGCCCTGTCAGAAGCCCGCTTTGTTAGGTCGCACTGTGCTTATCTGTTTCGAGGGCAACATGGTACGGCTCTTTGATGCCAGCAAACATTCATCATGCCAACCTTTTTCACGCACTAGCATAACAAAATTTGACCCCCCCGCCCCCAACAAGGTCTATAAAGGGCCTCCCCTCTGGACTCAGTCAGGAGTTCTCAGCATGTATACTGTGCTGAGGGGGCCCCCTGGAGCTCAGCCCTTTGTTATGCCACTGTTATCATACTGAAAGGAAACACTCTTGTTTTCTTATATAGGAACAAGTTTAAAACCACCAAGAATATGTAACAGGAGAAGGGTGTAACTTAATAGAAAAAGAAGATGACTGAAAGTATCAGATGTACGACCTTTTGTTTTGCGACTCGCGATTTGCAATCAGTTTGCGAATTGCAATTTCAGAGTAGCAAAAAACATGTACAACAGTGTTAACCACACTGTTTGCGATTCCCAAATGGGCCGGCCGTAAGTGACCTGCCTCACGAATATTCATGAGGCAGGTCACAATATGAGACCCATTTGGAAATGGCCACACTCACAGGAACGGTGGCCAGTGTGGTCACCAGACCACCATGTCTGTGACTGCTTTTCAATAAAGCATTTTTTTAAATGGAGTCCATTTTCCTTAAAGCAAAACGGGATGCATTTCAAAAATAAAAATTACAAGTTTTCTTTTCATTTTTTCATTTTTTTCCATTGGACCATTGCCTGCTCTGGAAAAACATTTTCACTACTATTCACAAAGGGGAAGGGGGTCCCATGGGGAACCCTTCTCGTTGAAAATGGGTTAACACCAATTTGAAATTGGTATTAATTGCGATTGTTTTGCAACTGCATTCACAGTCACAAAATAATCATACATCCCCCCTGCAAGTCCAAATTAGGAAGAGACACCCTTGGGATGCCCCTTCCTAATTGTGAGGCGCAATCCCTATTTTGCGAGTTGGTAACTGGATACTGACTCGCAAAATAGGGATGGTACATTGTACAAGGCCATTTTGCGGTCACAAACAGCAATTTTTGCCTTTTGCAACCACAAAATCGCATTGTACATCTGGCCTGAAAAGTCCAAAACTGAACAGCAGGAAAGGAGAGGGTACACAAAAGGACAATTGCTAACCTCAAGGGCTCTTCATTGTTCTGGGAACACCCAGCTAGGAGGAGCCCCAGAAGAAGATGATCTCTTAAAAAAAAACATCTGGCCCTGTGAGACTAAGGTGAGGGACTGGTTGGAAGACTATCTCTAATTGTTTTGGATAACAAGTGGGTAATTTGAGAAACTGTTGTGAAGATTGGTCTGCTACTCCTAACTGGTATAAGGCACTGCTGAAAATCTATAACTGCTTCCAAATTAAAATCTTCCAGGAACCATGTACTAGGCCTAGCTAGCCCTCTGTCTCTGCCTATAAAGTGTTACAGATATATTTAGGCTAATAGTTGAGATTAGAAGAAAGGCATTTATAAACAGGACTAAGTAAGCAGTGCTCAAATGTAGACCATGCTTTGCAACTATTGACAATGTTTAATTATAAGGCACAAAGTCAGGAGATTACTGAAAGGATGAGTGCCCCATTTATCTTTGGTCATCATGTGCTTCAGTCACTGAATGTCACTATCAACCTGGTTACTTGTGTTGGAAAGTGCTATTACGCTGCTTTGAACCTGTTTAGAACTGTTAAGAATCAAAGCTTTTCTTGTATGGAAACCTTTAATGGCCTTAAAAGTCAAAATCTCTCTTTTTGAAGGTGGTTCCTATAGTCAGTAATGTGGAGAATAGTCCTGTCGACAATGATACTTTTACTGACATAGCTATACCATTTTATTGCCCTATCAGTGATTCTACCATGAGCCACATTCTAAAATCTTCACACATTTTTGATTGAGCTAATCTGTAGCTTTAACCAAGACAAGATGGAGTTGGGTAATATTGGGCTTCCAGGGACAGAGGCTGTCTTATAGGTATTGAGTTATGAGATTTGTGTGGCAGCACAACTTCAGTGGATAGGCAAATAATTCTCTGGAGTCAACTCCGAAGAGACTTGCTCACTGGAATGAAAACCTTCCAATGAGTTGATAGCTGGGGCATTGGGGTATCACAGGCACAAATTTGGAAATTCGCACATCAATATGCACAGTGAGGTACCACTGGACCTGATGTCTGAAATAGAACACTAAGGCAGGTGCATATGCCCCTCAAATGCAGATAGAGGGTCTGATTCACAAAGGTAAACACTCTGATTTTGAGTAGTAAACGTGCTCAAAAGTGCAAGTTACTCAAAATTGTATAGCCCCAGGCCCTTCAATTTGATGAAGACATGTGACTTACACTTTTGGTGTAAATTTACACTCAGAGTTTGTGATTAGTCAAAAAAGAATAGACTTACTCAAAAGTGTATCTCACCCAAAAGTGTAAGGTACCTTTGGGAAGTTGGGGGGGTAGCTACTACAGTGACTGTGCTTAAAGGTAGGGCTAATTTGGACAACAAGAGGTTTCATCTCTCTGCCTAATGGTTTGTTCAAGGGAGGACGGGGAGCGAGGAAGGGAGAGAAAGAGAAAGAGAGAGAAAGAGAAATCAACTTTCAGATAAATTCTTTCGGCACTCTAATTAGCTATGTTTCAAGCTGCAATGAAGTGGAAGTGTCCCAGAGCCCCCAACTGTGGAGCATAGCATTAGGACAATGTCTCCCACTAATCAGTGTGGGTTTGGATCTTGATAAAAGTAGCCAAGAAGAGATAAAATGACAGACTGCTGTAAGCATGGGACATAATACTATGGAAAAACCAAGAAGAAGGTGATACACTCGCAAAAAGTACTCATCCATCGCCTACTACACCTTATCTATGAAGGATATAAATTACACACATATGCATATAAACTGGTTTATTTTGTTACTCCAGCACACACACTGCATCCACACAAGACTCTCTACTCATTTTTGAAAGACACAAGTTAAAATGTGTAAAGTATCCTCATTTAGTATTAATAACTAATGCATAGATCACAGCCATCAGCAATGAAGATATCACTATGGACCTCACACTTGCATAAGCTGACTTCCCATATTTTGTTAAAAGTTTGACCTAAATCATGTGTATCTCAAGAAAGAAGCTTCCGTGATAATCTGTTCATCTATCATTATTCTATGAAAATATTATGGCCCTCATTCTGACCTTGGCGGGCGGCGGAGGCCGCCCGCCAAAGTCCCGCCGTCAGGTTACCGTTCCGCGGTCGAAAGACCGCGGCGGTAATTCTGACTTTCCCGCTGGGCTGGCGGGCGGTCGCCTTCAGACCGCCAGCCAGCCCAGCGGGAAAGAGGCTTCCACGATGAAGCCGGCTCGGAATCGAGCCGGCGGAGTGGAAGCTGTGCGACGGGTGCAGTTGCACCCGTCGCGTATTTCACTGTCTGCGCAGCAGACAGTGAAATACATGTAGGGGCCCTCTTACGGGGGCCCCTGCAATGCCCATGCCAGTGGCATGGGCACTGCAGGGGCCCCCAGGGGCCCCGCGACCCCCCGTACCGCCATCCGGATCTCGGCGGTCCGACCGCCGGGATCTGGATGGCGGTAGGGGGGGTCGGAATCCCCGCGGCGGTGCAGCAAGCTGCACCGCCGCGGAGGATTCAATGGGGCCGCGGTACACTGGCGGGACCCCGCCAGTGGTGCCGGTCCGACCGCGGCTTTACCGCCGCGGTCGGAATCCCCATTGGAGCACCGCCGGCCTGTCGGCGGTGCTCCCGCGGTCCTCCGCCCTGGCGGTCAAAGACCGCCAGGGTCAGAATGACCACCAATGTTACATATAACATAAATTGTGTATGGAAAACAATAACAGCCCTGGCAAAGCCATTAGGTCTGGCATAGGCAACCAGCCTTTTGGCAAATCTTGTTGTGTTTTGTCATGGTTTTTGCAAAATTGTATTGTCTGGGAAGCTGTCAGGCCCTCATTAAGTCCAAAAAAGGTAAATATGGCTAAAGGCAAAAGGGCTTTTCTTGACTTAAAAAAGGGACACATTATCATGCTATACCCGGCACTGAAGGAAATTGCATTGTGTGTATATGTGCTCCTTGTGATAGGGCAGCATGCCATAACTCATAGTGAAGTCAGTCTGTGGCTGAAGTTGGTTAATATTGCCCTTAGAGGCATGCTGGAGTGGGTGTAAAAAAGTGTGAATTACACAATTGCAGACTAATGGATGAAGTATGGCTGAAAACCCAAATACGTAACTATTTTATACATACTTTTAGTAAAATCAAAAGGTCTTGGCTAATACAGACCAAAATAGCTGTCAGTCTGGCATTGGCTGCTAGCCTAGTCTTTGAGAAAGAAGGAAAAAGGAAGGAAGGAATGCAGACCAAAAAGGAAGATAGAAGGGCATGGGTGGAAGAAAAACAAAAATGAAGTAGGGAGGAAGGCAAAAAGGGAAGGGAGGACGACAGAAAGAAAAAAAAGAGGGAAGAAGGAAAGACACAAGAAAGACAAAAGGAAGGAAGAAAGATAGAAAAAAAGGAAACAAGGGAAGATAAGAAGCAAATAAAGAAATTACAAAAGAAGTCCAAAAAGAAGGAAAGAAGACAAAAAGAAAGAAGGAAAGAAAAAAGAAGGAAATAGGTAATAAAAGAAAGTAGAAAAGAAAAAATGCAAAAGAAAGAAGGAAAGAAGGGAGGAAGGAAAAAAGAAATAAAGAAAGAAGGAAAGTCAAAAACAGAAAGCTGAAAGAAAGAAAGAAAGAAAGAAAGAAAGAAAGAAAGAAAGAAAGAAAGAATGAAAGAAGGCAAAACAGAGCATGAAGGAAAGAAAAAGGAAGGACAGCAAAAAAGAAAAAAGGAAGAAAACAAAAAAGAAGGAAAGACATTAAAAAAGAAGGAAGGAAAGAAAAAAGGCAATAAGAAAGAAAGACAGACAGAAATAAGGCAAAGGAGAAAGAAAGAAGGAAAGTAAAGGGAACAAAGTAAAGAAGGCAAGTCATAAAGGTGCAAAAAGAAAGGAAAATTCAAAAAGGAATGAAGGCATAAAAGAATGGAAGGAAGAAAAGAAATAAGGAAACAAGGAAAAAAACAAAGTAGGAGAAACAAAGAAGACAAAAAAGGGAAGAAGGCAAAAGAGGAAGAATGAAGGAAAAAGAAATAAATGATGAAAAAAGAAGGAAAATAGGAAAGAAAGAAGAAAGGAAGGAAGGAAGGAAAGAAAAAGGGAAGAAGGAAAAGGAAAGAAGGCAAGAAAGAAAGAAGGTTAAAAAAAGATAGGAAAGAAAAGAAAACGAAGGAAAGCAAGAAAGAAAGATAGAAAAAAGAGAAAGAAAGGGGACAAAAGGGGACAAAAGAAAGAAAGGCTGCAAAAAGAAGGCAAAAACGAAAGAAAGGAAATAAGGAAAGAAAAAAGAAAACTATGAAGAAAGAAAAAAAGGATAGAGGGTTTGCAGTGTAAACTATTGAAACCCAAGTTGAACTCACCTACATTTAAATTAAACTGTTACAAGTGTGTTGCAAAGTAAACACCATAATGTTTGTTTTTCTTCCGGGATAAAGTTTATCAAAAACCGGTGATGAAACCAAGGCCAGGAATACAATATGGCATGCTGTGAACTAATATTGGAAGGAGACAGGAACTGATAAAGCTGGAATGTGCCCTATGCTCACTTAAAATACGTCCTACTATCTCATCAGACAACACTGGGACTCAAAAGTACTCATTGAATGCAGATATTCACCTTATGAAAGAGCAAAATGCAGTCACTCAAAGTGACTTAATCAGAACCTTATGTATGCTGACCTACTGCCCTTTGCTGCAGTGGGCTGAAGCAAAATGGGACTGATACAACAGACCAGTGGGTGAAGAGAGTTGGCTGGAAACCCCTTCAACTAAGTATATTATACATATTCATTTAGTAAAATCAAAAGGTCTTGGCCAATGCCAAACCTAAAAATATACTTTTAGAAGCAAAAGGTAAAGCTTTTCTAGGCACTGAAACCAACCCTTCATTACAGCATTCATAGGCCCAGGGGACAATGGACCTGAATGGGGATAGTGATGAACCAGAATTGGGGAATATTTGGAAGTTGTAAGTATGACACACAAAGGTTCAAAGAGCAAAAACAGGCTGTTCCATTCAAACAGACGCCTGTATGACCAAGTGAGGTAAACACAAAGATACAAAAACACAAAAAAGTTGCAATTATTAAGGGCCAATCACGTTTTCCCTAAACACACCCGTCAGAATACATTAACAAGTGGCAAACACACAACTTGCAACACATGGGCATATGTGCATGTACTTCCCTACTTCCTCCATGAAACAAATTAGGATTGATGAAGAATTACAAATTCTAAAATATAATGTGTAGGCACCAGTATAGCAACATTGTGTCTTCTACAGCAAGAGCACATACAATGTCACTACACTTATGCAATGGTGCTAGGATGAAAAACATCATATGCTTCATTTACACACATTGACTTGCTTCTAGTTATGTACGTATTACAACTAAGCAAACAAAATGGACGTCATCTACGATTCCTTAACCACAAATAGGTGAATTCTGAAGGCCATAGTAACATTGATGGAGCAGAGCACATACCTTGTGGCAGTATATCAAAAAAGTAATTGAAATACGATAACAAATATCAAAGTCCCCTGCTGCCAAAACTGACGGCAAATGGTCACCTACTGGTCACATCATAAAATCCAGCCACGCACTCCCAAGCACACACAGCAGTTGACCACCACCCTTGGAACCTGGACAAAATGGAAAAACACACTAGCTATGAATTCTTGTGGATGTTATACATGCACCCTATACAATCGATCATACATTTACAACCACACTGCAGATAAGTCACACACCAATGCATGCTTAACCCATCTGAGCTGCAGACTGATTTCTCCCCAACCAAGGTCCACAGAACTACACACCAACATACATCCTCCCTGAAGAATAAGAGTGTCCAGCATTTCCCCCCACTACAACATAATTACTGAATTCAATCCTTTTTTTCGAAAATGCTGATCCAGTCATAGTCAAAAGGGAGGGATACGCAGCTGTATCCAATCACAGTGGATTTACAATCTTGCCATCACTAAAGTGGCAGGATTTGTAACTCTGCAAGATCATAAGGTTTCCAATTGTAATGAAGCTTTGACTAAGACACTTGTTACTTGTTCAAAAAGCACTGACACAAGAGGACCGGGACTCTATTTTTTCACCTAACTCCCACTGTCCATCTCACATCTGCTGTACACCATCATCAGCTCATGCAGAACATCTGCTCCCCCTGCCCATGAATTTGCTATATAATGGAGTAAATCTTAATCTACTCATGCCATAAAATAACACAGAAACAAAAGCTGAGAAGCAGAGAAAAACCCTGCGATCAGCACAATCCGTGCACTACAACTGAGTCAACTGTGATTAGCAGTCCAACATGTTCCTTAAGATCATAACACCTAAAGGCAATCTCACACAGTGCAGGAATCTATGATCATGTGTGACGTCCCAGATATATAATGTCCTGAGTGCAATGAACTGGCAATGAGAGATGTGTTATTGACAGAAGATGGTAGTACTATTGACATATCAGATGTGAAAAGCTTTTTCATAAGTAACAGGAAGCAATAAAGGGTAAATTCTATGAGACACGGAAACAGTTCTGTGTGCAGGGGCAATGGACCAGATATTGCAATGGAAAATCTGTTAGTATTGAAGAAAATGCGTGATTATGCGCAACAGCACATGAGGATATGAGCAGTTGTTATAATCTGCCTGCACATCACCTGTATAGTGTCCCGACAAGTATAGAGACCAATTTATTGGTGATGACATTTAGGGCCAGATGTAGTAAGATATGATTTTGCAACTCGGAAATTGCGAGTTGGTGCGACTCGCAATTTCCGAGTCGCAAAATCATATGCAGAATGGTGTCTCAGACACCTTCTGCGAATCGCAAGGTGGTCACAAAGACCAACCTCATTAATATTAATGAGGTGGGTCGCAATTTGCGACACCCTTGCAATTCCCTGCACTCACAGGGATGGTGGCCTGCTGGAGACAGCAGACCTCCATGTCTGTGACTGCTTTTTTAATAAAGCAGTTTTTTTTTTGTATTGCAGCCCGTTTTCCTTAAAGGAAAACGAGTTGCAATACAAAAGAAAAAATGAAACCATTTGGTTTCGTTTTTTCAGAGTAGGCAGTGGTCCATTGGACCACTGCCTGCTCTGAAAAAATATTTTGGATGACATTCACAAAGGGCGAATCGCAAATAGGAAGGGAACACCCCTTCCTATTTGCGAGTCGCATTCCCATTTTGCGAGTCGGAACCGACTCGCAAAATGGGATTGTGCATCGCAATGCGCGTTTTGCATGGCACAAACTGCGAATTTCGCAGTTTGCGCCATGCAAAACGCTTCGTACATCTGGCCCTCAATCTCCTTCTGTATCTAAATTGGAAAACACCCTTAGGCCTATGTGTCAGTTTAACTTAAATACTTTTTGAGGGTCCTTCCACCTATAATCTGAAGGCACATGTCAACGGGGATCATCACTCTCATCTACCACCGTTTACTGAAATCATTCATCACCCTGCTCAGAGTAGCCATTTGATCAGTGTTTCCACCTCTGAACCCTCCTTCCCTAGGCATGCTGAAGTGAATAGTCCTCAAACGTTAGCTAGAATGTAGGCATATATGTATGTCCAGTGGCAAAAGCTTGGTAAATCCAATCCCAAACACGCAAGTAAAACCTGTATATATATATATATATATATATATATAATCCAAGAACCAGTGAAAGGCAAAATCACCGGACGGCTGCACAATGTCTCAAGGATCCAATATGGCTGAGAAATAAACCATCCAAGAAATCTCTGAAGAGATCGTTCGTCTGCTGTGTATTATAATACTTGAAATAAAGCTAAAAAATAGTCACAATCACGCTGTCCCGGCCAAATGTCTACGCGTTTCGGCAAACGCCTTCAACTGGACATGTATATATGTCTATACATGTATATATGTCAGTGAAACATCTGTGGGCTAATGTCCTCTGCCGCATTAGCTCTCTGGTCTAGGATGATGGTGTAGTGACTGCCTATCCAGACATGCTTAAGTTAGAGTTTTGCTGGCACTGGCATGGGGTGTCCATCATAGTTAAAGAGTCATCTTCTGGTACTTATGTTGTGGAGCATGAGAGGAGCCTATTGCAGGGACTCTGTCTCTACTTTGCTCCTATACATGCCTTAATGTGGTTGCATGAATACTACTCAATTGTGTATTCAGATGTCTCAGATGTGGTCCCCTTTCTACTTCCTCTGGTCATTGTTTGACAGTTGTGAAAGGACAAGTTGTTTGCTAGGATTTGTGCAATTAGAATATGGCGGTAGAAGTGTTGTATATTGTTTTGGTGATGTGACAACTTACCTAATCATACAATACAAATCATAGTTGTCACCAGTAGTTATTTGTCACGTTTCTAAGTGTGCAGCACTGGCAAGTTCTCTGTTCGTGGAACTCCATGAATAACAAGTGTATATGCTACATATCATCAGAAAATAAAATCCACTAGTGCACACTGCAGTATTTTTGCAAATGTCTGCTTGTAACTGTTCAATCAGTATCCACAATTATCATATTGCATACAATTCTAGTGTTTTACAATAATTGCTTTCTTGGTCGCATGACTTAATTTCAGTATAACGTTTTGTTCATTGTTAGTAATACATCAATCAAATGTCCAGAATTTATATGTTATCAATATTTGTACCTGTACAAAGAGGGGCTCTTTATATAATTACAAATATTGATAACGTGCATTTAATATATAAAGAACCAACAAACTTCCTTACTTATATATATATATCCTGTTTTAAATAAGACAGATGTGAGTTGAGGAGGTGTTCCAGAATTAAGGTCCTGATTTAGATTACACCGGACGGGTTACTCCATCATAATGGTAACGAATATCCTATTCACCTAAATATAAATCCATTGTTTCCTATGGGATATAAATTTCAGCAGACGGTATATCCGTCACCATTGTGAGAGAGTAAACTGTCCACCCAAATTTAAATCAGGGCCTAATAGATGGTTGTAAGAGCATGGATGTCATTTAGGGGTCACACAGGGTTGCAACTGTGACCCCCGACTTGCCCCTTGCGACCCCAGGCACTGCCTCTCCAACCCCTTTGGTCGCAAACTTACAGCTAAAGCACAGCGGCGGCTGTGCATGCCTTGGTTTCTAAAAATCTTTCATTAGACTAATAGTGATTAATATATTATTCACCATTAGTATAATACAAATTGGAGCACAAGTAGTTGGAATGGGACCTTTGGGGCCAGCTTAGGTAAGTAAACTCTGCTTTTGAATGAATATTTGTGCATGCTTCCAGGTGAGAGTGTGTTACTGTGAGATAGAGCATGTGTATATGTGGGCATATGTGTATGTATGAGGATATGTGTCTATGTGTACGCATCTGTTAATAAGTAAAATTGAGTGGGAGTCAGTGACAGTGAGTGAGAATGTGTGAGATTGAGTGACAGTAAGTCTGAAAGCGTCGGAGTGAGTGACAATGAGAGACTGTGATTAACAGCATCTGCAAGTAAGAATGAATTTGTGTAAGACTGTTAGAGAGTATGAGTGATTGTGAGTAAGATATACTGAAGGCAATTCTTTGTCAGACAGGAACAGCCACGGCAAAATACAGACTCTTGTATGTTTGAGGCAATTCTTAACATGTTATGTTATGTGTATCTGTAAATTGCTCTATCACCTGTGAGAATATCATATTACTGAGGCGGTGTGTGTGCCCAGCTCTTACTGTCAGACTCCTGCGACAAAATACTGGCTGTAATTTGTGGCATAATGGGCACCCATGGTAAAATACTTGCACTGGCATACTAGAGGAAATTATTGCATCTGGGGCACCTATGGAAGAATGCTGCCATACTTCAGGAAATTCTTGGCATGAGGGCACTCAAAGCAAAATGTTAGTACCAGCACATTGGAGGTAATTCGTGGAATAAAGGAGAACAAACTGACATATGGAGGGTGGCAATCATGGCAAAAGTTTGAGCCTGGCCTAAAGAGTTTTTTTTTTTTAAATAATGGTCACCTATAGCATATGGACAGCATAAATGGCTAAGTTTTGGCACTGGCATATTGGGGACACCCATGACATATGGGTCAAAATGCATGCACTGGCACAATTGAGGTTCATTTTGATGTATGAGGGCACTCATAGCACATTTTGAAACAATTAGGTCTATTATTAGGTTTCAATGGCTTGGCACACCATGAAAGGAAATGAATAATTAATCAATATGCTTTAAAGTTTATGGCATTTTAGCATTCTTTTCAAAACTGTTTGGAGGAGAGAAACCCCTTTGAAGAAGTCAGGAGTATTTCTTCACTCACTCCTTACAATTCAGGGCAAGTATTACGCTCCACCTTTCTAAGATCAAGCCAGCACCATAACATAAGTATTCTCTTAAACAGACATTTGTCTGTGTTGTGT
This sequence comes from Pleurodeles waltl, assembly GCF_031143425.1. Taxonomy (NCBI): domain Eukaryota; kingdom Metazoa; phylum Chordata; class Amphibia; order Caudata; family Salamandridae; genus Pleurodeles; species Pleurodeles waltl. Next base: position 468,434,585 of record NC_090439.1, read on the forward strand.
TGTGTTGTTATATCACTCATGAAATTATTACAAAAATTCAGCAATGTCAATTATTGTGATTTCATCAATGGCATGGTCATGTGGCATTATTTCCTGGAATCAAGGATCATATGATGTCACTTTCTATGCCACATTAAGGTCAGAGGGTATGAGATGTCACTTCTGCTACCCCTGGCATTTTGGCCAATTGATGTTTATGCGTAAGAGGTGATTAACTACAAATGGCAGAAAGTGGTTCAATCTCTTGTAGATATTTTAATTGTTCCACTATTACATTATGGTAATAAAATCGTTCCCTTGATGCTATTTTATACCTGGCTGCTATCACTATTCCTACCTGCACAAAAGTGTGGAAGGAGGTCTTGGGATCATTTTTGAAGACTTCACTCTCTACAGTGCGGGCACTACATGCTTAACAGTTAGCCAACAATTTCTCACCAATGAAACTGGGGGAAAAAGAAGCAGCAACCACTGCTCTCGGAAGTCAAGTTGTGCTGTCTGGTTCTCATGCACACACTTGTAGAGTCATGGAGTTGGTATCTGCGCTGTACACAACACAATGTCTTAAAACATAGACACATGGCTCCTCATTATGCAAGCTCAGAAAGGTGTCATGATATGGTCCGATATTCTTCCTACGCGATGTAGAGTTTAGCGCTGTTTCCTAAAAGAAGGAGTCCAGGATAATCTGCAACTAAGGTAGTTTGCATTGTGTAGACTGAACAGATTGTCTGTTCCTGTGTAGCTACCACTGCAATGCAAATGTCCATAGCATATGGAAGAAACACATTTTTGATCTAAGGAAGGATGTAATGCGGTCTAACACTTACATTACTATTTTAGTTAAGATACCGATTTTCTTGCATGACCAAAAAAGTTGGGTGAATATCGGCAAATCAGATCATGTCTCTCATTTTTGCGCTCCTCTGTCATCCCAGTCACATAATGGTTTCTGTAGTCGGGTTGAAGACCCTCTATCGTGATGTTCTACATTAATTACTTTTTATTCTAGATGTTACTGCTACTAAAAGAAATTTCCTTGAAGTGGTGATTCCCCGTTAGAGCCTTATCAAATAAATAACATGATTGTTGGGAACACCTATATCTGAAACATTTCTCCTACGTTGAAATGTTCACATTTGGGACTGTAACTGAAAGGGACGCATGTCATAAAAATTCATTTTTGCAGCCTTTTTTCATGTCTCTGATGAGAGGGAAAACACCTACACTCCTCTCAACTGCATATTTTCCAGCAGAGGCACATAGAAGAATCTTTGCACTTTCAGAAATTTTTCCTAGAATTTGTTTCTATAACACTGGTTATGTGAAATGTAAAATTATATGGTAATAAATTCAACTTTAATTCAGCTTTAATCAGCAGTACTTGAGGGGACCCTTAAACTTAAGTGAAGTATCTGCATGTTGTCATTTTTTTCAGATAGTGTTGGGTGCATTCACTGTGCTACTCTGACAGTGCAATCAGGCAGTTAAACTGTGGGCTCTTTGCGAGGATTCCAGCATAATAGAATTTCCATTCATAGAATGACTCAGTCACAGATCGGTGGCAGGCAGTGATTCAGGCACAAGATGTGAATCACTGTGCAGTTTTGTAACATCTTTAGCTGTTCTTTCTCTGTGACTTTAGCAACCACTCACTTAAAAAAAACTTGTTTTAGCTGAGGTTTACTGGCAGTAGTGAAGCAGTCATAATACGAGAACACACTAATGAGCTAATGACCTACATTTCATAAAAGCATCTTTAAGGGATTTATGCTGAATGGGGCAATGAACTATTAACTTCAAGGAGCCTAAAAACCTTTAAACCACTTATGCTCTGCCCCTGTCACATTGGCTCAGGGTTCTAAACAGTAAAAACGTTTGGGGGTGGGGGTGACTACACAGCAGCAGTTGCACTTACATGACCATTACCTACGGCTTCTCTGATAACTCATGCCATTTACCATTTAGAGAAGACAAGCCAGGGGATGGAGGATCTAACATTGACTCATGCTGTACTAGATAAACTCCCTCTACTTGACACTTCAAAAATACCTGAACTTTCATTATTAGTTCAAACACAGCAAGACTAAGACCCTGATTTAGAATTTAGGATGGGTTTCTCTGTCACAACTGTGACCGATGTCCTGTCTTCCGAAATCTAAATCCCATTTAATATAATTGCATTTAGATTTCGACAGACAGAAGATCCATCACCGTTCTGACGGAGTAACCCATCTGCTGAGTTCTAAGTTAGGCCGTTACTCCTGATTTAGAACTCGACAGAAGGGTTACTCCCCAAAAAGGTGAGGGATATCCCATCTGACAAAACCTAAATCACATAGAATATAATGGGATTTTTTTTCAGTGGATGGGAGATCCCTCACTGTTGTGACAGAGTAACCCATCTGTTGAGTTGTAAATCAAGCCCTAGTTGCCTGAAAGAAGTTTCCATTTTGTTCTATATACACCAACCACTTGCAAGTAGGTATAGTCTGTTGAGGGTTACATTTAAGCAATGGGCTTGTGTGCAGGAGAAATCTTCAGTACTGAATATAAAACTGTTGTTACTCTCTTCCCTTTACAGTAATTTTGCCTGTCTCCCATCATTTTGTATTCCATGTCATATTCAGAGCTTTAGCAACTACATCATCTTAGGTTGTGTTTGTGTTTAAGCTGCACTTCTTTTGTAAGAACTTGCTAACTAGAAAGCTCTTCAGTATTTTTCCATATCTTATAATCAATAGTAATTGGTGAGGTGCAGTCCTAGGATGAAAAAATAAAAGCGTGTTTCATCTTTTGATGAGCAATTAGTGCTTCCTCTGAGACTTAAACAACGTGTTGTCAATACTCAAATCTGGCATGTTTAAAAGGGCACAATGATACTTGCTTGGTAATTCGACTCTAAGTTATGCTCAGTAAAAGTGACAGCTGAAGCTCCAATATTGTCCCAAAGGGGCTTTCATAGTCTGAGGTGAGGAACCTGAATTCTTTGGGCGTGGGTGTTCTCGTGGTGATGTGGCTTACATAACAGGCTCTGATACCCTGTAGTCCCGTGTCTAATAGATATCACTACAGAAAGAAGAATCCCACTCCAATGAAAGCCCCCTTTGCTGTTTTTACAGCTGTCACAGAAGTGCAGTCTCCTGAGGCCCTCGGTTTTCCAATCGCGCCACAAAAGCATCGCTTGATGTCTTTGATATCATTCTTGTAAAATATTTTGGCGCAGGCTGGTTATTAATCTCGGCTTTTGTTTTCTTGTCTTTTACTAAACAGCTGCCTATTGCATGCTAACTGGGCGAATCCCTTTCATGCCAACAAAAGGCCCTCTTCAAAAGCTTTTCCAGCGCAGGCAGGAACCTCCGTGCTTGTCCAACTTACTGCTATTTTTTTTTTTTTTTTTGGGAAAAAAATACACATCAGCAGCCCCACAGTAAATAATATTTATAGATCCACAAACTCAAAAAATTTCCCCAGGTGAAAAGGAGCCTTTATTGACGTTCTGCATCCTCTTTAGAAGCAGCGATTTCACACTCTAGCTAGAACGTGTTGGACGGAGGGGACAGCAGTGGTTTACCGGCGATTCCTTAAAGAACTAAAATCTGTTTATTGAACGTTTATGTGAACCAGCGTTTCCTTACCACTGGATACACCATCCTTTTTGCCGACGAGTGGAGAGGGAAAGCCCCTGCATCACGACCCACGCTGTCTTTTGTTCGCTCTAAGGTGAGAGCACACGCCAACAGTTGGTTCCCCTCATTTTTGTACGCGCCGGTGGTGGCAGGCTTAGAGTCTGGCCGGCGGCTTGTGATCACTTGTTTGTGGGCACGCTTTGTATACGCGTGTAATAATTCTGATTTACACGCAGGTGAAGCAATTCATGGAGGCGGAGACTTTACAACTGGAACTTCGTTGACTCAAGCGGTGTGAAGCTGACTTCAGGCACCATCTTGGATGTGTTTTTACATTACATGTGCACAGTAGCCTGATTTATATCTTTTAAACTCCATGTTATATGGTGGATTTACAGTATGCAGACATTCTTGTGAAGAGAGGTTCACACAGCTTTTAGTAGAGCTGACAGACAGTTTTTTAAAAAGAAAAGGTATATTATTAACTTTATTACTCCCATTATATTGGTTCCAGAAGGTTTTTTTGTAGGGGTGGTGAACAATGCAGTCAGTTAATCCACCACCACCATTCTTGGAGTCGCCTGGTGCGCCTGCCATCCCATGGAGGCAATGGTTTGATGGATTTGAAACTTATCTTGGGGCTATAGGAGCCTCTCGTTTTAGACCGGAAAGGAAAAAGTGTTTGTTGCTACATTCTTTGGGATATGAAGGCAGAGAGATTTTTAAACACCTACCGGATTTGGCACAAAATGGAGAAGCTTTAGATGACTATCAAGTAGCCACCAAGAAATTATCTACAAGGTTTGACATACTACCAAGTTTGGTAGTTGTGAGGCACAAATTCTTTAAGCGTTCTCAACTCCAAAATGAAGATGTCAATGCATACATCAGTGTTCTTAGACACTTATCTTCCAAGTGTGAATTTAGGGATTTCCAAGACCAGTTGATAAGAGACCAGTTTATTGGTCATTGCTCTGACAAACACATTCAACAAAAGCTATTGAGCATGGGTAATCCAACTCTAGAGGATATCATTAAAGTAGCCAAGAGTATTGAACTGGCACAGATTTCACTAAAGGAACTCACGGCTAGTGCCGGCGTGAAAGACAATGAGCATGTTTATGTTAACGCAGTTGTAAAAACTGGAGTGGTCAAGAAAAATTACTTGAAGAAATCTGAGAACAATTTCTTCAAGTGTTCTAACATATGTTTTAGGTGTGGGTATGCACCACACAACAGAGATGGTAAAAGTTGTCCTGCAAAAAACGTTGTATGTAGGAAATGTGGTAAACAAGGTCATTTTGCTAAAGTTTGTCAATCTACATCTAATAAGCAACTAAAAGTAAGTAGTGTAGTAGATGAAGACGATGGTAACATAGATTAATTTTTGACCAAGGCATTTCAGGACATGATTGTTGTAGTCACTGATAATGGCATGGATGTTAAAGACCATAACCAATGTATCGATCCCCTTATAGACATTCGGGTAGGAGATAAATGGTTACACTTGTTGGTTGACTCAGGGGCACACATTACGATGATCACATCAGAGTTGTTTCACAACACTTGGGGTGATAGGAAATTGTTTCCACCAGATAGGACACCTGTCTCTTATGAGGGCAGCAAAATAGATTTAGAAATATATATATAAGATAGTCTAGAGTTCAAGGGACTTAAGATCTTTGGGAAAATGTATGTGGCGTACAAAGGTTTGAACATTTTGGGCTGGTTCCACCAAAGATTATTTGGTATGGTACTGAAACCCGGAGCAAAGGAACAAGTCCAAGTAGTCGAAGACTCTAACTAATTGATACCGTTTGAGGATAAATTTCTCAGTGTTTTTGCCCAGGGTTTGGGAAAAATTGTGGGTTTCAAGCATAGGATAAAAATAAAAGAAAAGGCTATTCCCGTGAAACATAAAATCAGGTCTGTCCTGTTTAGTTTGAGGGATGATCTCAAATCTGAGGTAAACAAGCTTCAATATAATGACGTTATAGAACCAATTGAGTCTAGTTTGTGGCTTTCACCATTGGTGGTTTCAAGGAAACGGAATGGGGATATGCGTTTGTGTGTGGACTTGAGGAGTCTCAATAAAGAAATTTGTGATAGTGAGTGTCAAAATACATTCGACAAAGTTAAGCAGGAATTAGTTAATGCTAGAACACTGAGTCCTATGACACAAGCCAACTGCGCATCATCACGGTGGATGCTAGTAGGTATGGCTTGGGGGCAGTGTTGTCCCAAAGTTATGGTGAGAATGAGAAAGTCATAAGTTATGACTCAAGAGTTTTACGTGAACCAGAGCTCAATTACTCTGTAATTAAGAAAGAGTTACTGGCGTATTACTGGGCGAGTGAGAAATTTAGAAGCTATGTATGGGGTAGGAATTATGTGATTCAAATGGATCATAAGCCATTGGTGTACATATTGAATGGTGACAAAATCAACTTCACAGCCCCACGCATTACACGTCTCACCACAAAACTTTTATAATATAATTTCCAGGTTAAGTACATTCCAGGAAAAGAAAATTTTACAGCAGACTTTTTGTCTCGGTTACCTATTAGTGGGCAGGTTACTACTGATTTTGTGGATGATATGGAAGATTGCTTTATAGCATCTGTGGATGTGGATGAGTCCAAAGTATGTATGGAAAAAGTTTGGAGAACGGTTGAGAGCAACGATGTGGTGTTGGGCATTGTTAAGCAGCATATTATTAATGGTTGGCCAAAGGAGAGGAACTTGAGTTCAGGGGTCCAACCGTATGCCAAGGTGTGTGAAGAGTTGTCCATTGAAAATGGAATTGTTTTGAGGAATGATAAGTGTGTTTCCCTTGGTGCCATTCGTTCAATGTTGGTGGACCACGAGCATAAGGGGCACGTAGGTGCTACAATGACAAAGAGACGAGTCAGGGCTCATTATTGGTGGCCCTCTATGGACAAATATGTAGAAATGGTTGTAAGCAGATGTGTGGTGTGTAACAGTGCAGAAAAAGGGTTAAAGGTTGTGAAACATCCTTTGCAACCTATACCTGACAAAGCTTGGCTCAAAGTGGGTATTGACATGGTGGGGCCGTTTTACTTCTTCCCAGGTCAGATGCGTTATGCAGTTGTCCTGATAGATTACTATAGTAAATGGCCAGAGTTTTTTTGCTAAGCCTACGGCTGGTAGTGACATACAGTTCCTCAAGGAAATGTTTTGGAGGGAAGGGTTTCCGGAGTATATAGTCTCAGATAATGGGGTCCAGGTTTCAGTCACGAGATGGAAATGTTCCTGGTTGAGTTAGGTGTGAAACATTTGAAGAGCTCACTTTACCATCCTCAAACGAATGGTTTGATAGAAAGAATGAATAGAGTGGTGGTGGAGTGTATTAAGTGGGCTAAAGTGAGTAAACATGATGTGGAAGAGGCAGTGAACCCTATGCTGTGGTTTTATCGTACCACCCCACATTCGCTACAAAAACTTCTCCTTTTGAACTTCTCAAGGGAAGACGTTCTACAGCTAGGCTTTTTCCTGCCTGGTTAGCTAATGTTGTAGCGGGTAAGCTCACGGATAATGTGGACTGGGAGAAGAAATAAAAACTCAGGAAAGAATGAAAGCTAGATATGATCAAACAAATTCTACAAAAGAGCACTCAATTCAACCTGGAGATGTGGTACGCACAAACATTTGTTAAGGAGGGGGATACCAGTTATGGGGGTCCCATTACGGCGAGGAAAGTGTGTGGCAATGCTGTTATGGTCGAGGGTGGTCATTGGTGGAATGCAGGGAAGATTGTGAAAGTCAAAGGCTTTAGTGGCAATGATATGAAAATAGGTGAAAAGTCGTTGTCTGATCATGTGGTCTATGAAGACAACGTGTCTAACTCTAACAAATTGGAACCACACATGTTTCGGAGATCTGCCCGTGAAAAGTGGGTACCGCCGAAACTCAAGGAGTGTTATTGTTATTAGTAGGAATGTTATTGTTATTAGTGTGAATGTATCTTTATTGTTTTCTTTTGTACTGTCAAGATTTCATTGTAGGATTTCGTTTTGTGCTCTCTGTGGGAAAAAATATATGTAAAAAAAAAAAAAGGAGATAATATGTTATGGTTTACATAGAATACGGTGGAATGTTGGTTCCTGGCTACCGTCGCTGTCACCCGACCCGAGCGTTCGAAGGTAGTCGGTTGGTGAACGCGTCAGATGGAGGGGACAGAGGTGGTTTCCCAGCGATTCTTTAAAGAAATAAAATCTGTTTATCCAACGCTAGCGTGAACCAGCGTTTACTTACCACTGGATACAACACACACTCTTAACATGTGTAACATTATCTGGTCATTGTTGGATCTTTTAGTATAAATAATTAGCAAACAAAGGCCCTGATGCCCTGTCACTTGTTTTCATTTTGTGAATCCATGACCTCTATTGAATATTAATAAATCAGAAATTAGATCATCAGCTCCCACTGAACCTTGTTCACAACTCAAAATCAAATGTTCAAAACAAAAAAATCAATTCAGAGTAAATACTGTGAATATATTCCAGCAGACTTGATGATCATGTTGCAGTGAATAATGGCATTAATAAACATGCTTTTCATATTTGTCACTTACATCTAAATAATGTGCATATATACCTTAAAAACACAATAATTTGAGTTTTTGTTTCCTTCATAAACAGCTAGAATTAGCATGGGCAAGGTTTCCATTCGTTAGGCCACCTTTTTAGTGACCTCTTAATGCCCAGTAATCATTTGGGTTAACAAGGCATAGTCTAAAGAGCTAGAAACGGAGGCTTTACCTAACCAGACCCTCCCACATATCATCTCTAGAAACTACTCAATAATGTCATGGGAACTGAATCAAAATAGAAATCGTAAAGAATAAACAAAGTAAGTCAAGCAAAAAAGTATCAGCAAACAACACTAATGTAAAATCTACACCTGAGCCTAAACGACTGTCCATGATAAACAAATGTTTATACTAATATGGCTGCAGCTCGGGGTCTGTTTCAAAATTAAGCTACTCAATCAGTTAAAGAGAACCTCTCTGTCAACGCACACCACAACATTAAGAAACCTATGGCCATGTTGGATTTCCATTTGTGTTCCCATGACACGAACTTCTGGTTGTACATTTTCAGGTAGCTCTTACAGCAAAGAACAAATAGACATAAATGAGGGGTGGTAGTGTGCAATGGTGTGGCTAGTTGTATTAGGAAATAGAGCAAGTGGCAACTAAGCTTGGATGAAAGGGAAAGGGAAGAGAAGGCTAGTGGGAGGAACAGGAAAGAAATTAAAAGAAGACAGGTAGGAGAGAACATTTGTGAGAAGGGGAAACAAGGCAAGGTGGAGGATGAGAGATACAAGGGTAGAGGTAACTTGGTATTGTTATGTGGCTTTTATGTGATGTGGTTAATGTGCTTCAAGAGGAATGAATATCGAAGCGTGTTCAATTGAGGACAACATCAGTTACATGGCAAGTAAGGAAATGGGAAATAATCATCTAGTGAAGTTTGTGGTAGAATAAAAATACATTCACCATGGCAACCTGGATCCTGCAAACGAAGGGTTTCATCTCAGAATCAAGACAGTTAGCAGACGTTTTAGGTATGTACATTTTCAAACATTAGGGATAGTTTTTTTGAAGTTAAGTATTGTTTTAATATAACTCTTATCACGTATTTCTTCTTAAAATTGCAAATGTTGGCTGCTGTAAAGTCTTTTTCCCCTACTTTAGTAAAGTAATCAAATCCTACAGTTTGTTATTTATTGTCCGCTCTTTAACCAATCATTGCCATTTCAATAACAACCTTAATTGTGGAGTGAACAGAGTACCTGCTTATGAAAGTCATGAACACTTAATAATTGGCTGGACTGCTTTCGGCAACACAGCATTGGATGTAAAAAATGAAAAACTGGAATTTAATGGACAGGTAGCAAAACTTAGACGTGATCACAGAAAACCCAAAGCATGGCAGTGTGGTATGCGGCATGGCTCAATTGTCCGTGGATTCATGACCTCCGAGAACAATCCCCTACTCACAGCCAGATCGCTGTATTTGCTGCTCTTGGGAAAATTCATGCCGATATGCAGCTTTCACTATACGTGAGGCGTATTTGCAAGGCCCAGCATATTAAATGATTTTGCAGCTTCATCTTTTATGTATTTCCAAAATGAAAATGCCTGCCTCAGAATAGCAAGCTGAGTGTTGACAGATCAATGATGCGTGACCGAGTATTATTTCCAAGGAATGCATTTTATTTTTTCAATTAAATGTTTTGCAAAGTTACCTTTGAAGTTTAGTTTGATAGCTTTTCATGGATTATGTTATATATCGATACTGCTGATCACTTCCCCATGCATGACTCTAATTTACCACAGACACAAAGGAACAAGTACTGAAAAACCTATTCTGCAAAGCTGTTTCCCAAAACTCTTTTCTGTCAGACTTTTCCACTCTATTTTATCATTTACCTGTCTTCTTCTACCTTTTCTTCCTCGTTTTTAGGGGTTATTGTATCCAGTCTCCTTGATCCTTCTCCCTTTCTGCTTTCTGTTTTAGGTTACAGTAGAAGCAAACATTGGCAATAGGAATAGGTATGTTATGAATGCACTGCCAAACCAGGCCTAGACATTCATGTAGGTTAATGGCAGCTCTCCTCCCATCTATGCTGCTGTCAGAGAAAAACTGCATAAATTATCTAGTTATCTAAGATAATTTAATAGCCTTACAATGTCATGTGTGTGCCCCTAAAAGTTCAACCTCAGGCAGATGAATAAATAAACAAAATGATTATCCGCCCAATTAAAAGTACTCCTAGCTCCCAACATCTGTATGGAGGCAAAGCCCCTTTCTAGTGCTGATCATATAATTGTTTGGTGACATCTGCGCTGTCAAGCAAGTGTGTAATAACAAGGCTATCACTTCCCTTCACTCTTCTCATACCTTTCTTCTCCCCTATTTACCTTTTTTGATAAAGAACACCAGCTTCCAATTTTCCATTTTATTTTAGGATTTATAGAAAGGATTTCAGCAGTTGTGAAGACATGTTACATCATCTGAACTCCACTTTCAACCAAATGGTTCCATCAACTTGGTTTACAATGCTAGCATTTTTTAAGTACACACAGTACAATCTCATCATATGTCTTCATTGTTCCCTCAATAGTCTTGTTTGGAAGCTCTCTCGACATGTTCAAATGTTTAATGTAATTTATGTGGGTCAAATGAACCCTTTACAAATGAGACACAACAGGGATTTATATGTGTTCCTGCCTTATGTATTTATTTTCTTATGTAATATCACTTAGACCAGGTTTAGGGAAGTAGATTATTATTAGCAGCGGAGAAATGTTCACTTGAAAGGATAAGGCCACCATCTGCTAGATTTAACAAAAATGGAATAAAATAGGCATGTGCTTTGTCCATGGTAAGGTGAATAAAAGAAGCAAGGCTTAAATCCAAGGCAACATGTAAAGTATTTAAGCAATGCAGAAATAATAGAAAAAATCACACAAAACACAATAAAACTCCACAACCAATTTTGAAATAAAAGCTACATTTTATGAGGAAAATAGCACCGACATCTGGATTTGTAAATAATTAAATTGAAAAGCTCAAAGAAAAATTAAGCACCCAATGGTCATGGTAAACCAGGACCAAGGTCCAATTTCAGGCTGACCGCAATGAAGCCAAGTCAGATACACCAAATGGATTGGACCCAGTGAAAGTGTGGAAGTCAAAAAGTTTGGAGCTTTTGAGGTTTCTCATTGAACTAAGATAAGGACTTTGGGTCTGATTTCGATTTTGGCAGTACAGTCCAGCCTTTGACGTTTTGACTGTAAACCCGCCCGCCGCCATGCCTATACAACCACCCTATTTAGATGTCAACGCGAGCATAGGCGAGTGACCACTAGCGGTCCGCCATCACCACTAAGAAACTTCACCCACTTTGATGGCGCCATAGGGAAAAGCAGCTGGTGATGGGACGGGAGCCCTGAATCAGGATGTGCGTTCCCACTGAGGCAACTGTGGCATCTAAACCTTCACACCTGAGTTGGCTGACTGGGAGCTATATCAGTACAAAACTCATCTTTTTAACACTTTCCACATTTCCTGCCACCATGAACCCGCTGCTACCAGTCCTGCTGTTGCTCCTGGGCAAAGACCAAAATGGAAATCAACCCTGCTGTCACCAGAACAGATTGCAAGTCATGGGCATTCCTGTTATCCTTAGAACTGTAGCTTCACTGTAGCACTGAACTCAAGCAAGGGTCAATAATTTGTGCAAACACCACCTTAATGCTGTACAATGCTTAAGTGTGTAATGTTGTAGTCAGAAAATATATCAGAACAGACCTTGAGACATAAGTAGCATCCACCAATCCAGTACGAACTGCCGTCATGGCAATAGACACCTAGACAAAAAGTTTCAGCAATCACAAATAGAAATGTATCAACACAGGTGTGTTCAATAATGCCCCAAAATATTGAAAGCATCTACTGAAACAGTATACCCATTCTGAGCCAAACAAACCCATGATAATGTAGCAATTGCTCTACAACATAGTCCAGGTGGGTGTACACAGAGTGTGTTACCAATTTTACTGGTAAACTGCAAACATGACAGAAATGTATGAAAGTCATATTTCCCCTTGGTGTGTGCAGTATATCACAAACATAAGACCCCATTTAACTGTAAAGTGCCAGGTTCCCTGTGTAATGCATATGTGCATATTTTTGATACATCCTGTCAAAATAAACTCACATGCGTTCTCCAGTCACAACAACAGAAACATATATTAGATTGGTGTAAGTGTTGAGTACCAAGATGAATGCTTACACCAACATTAATATGTCCATCACAAATGTACAACACTGATGTATGTTTTTATGTTTTGAAAAAAAATCTAAAATATACAACCTGTGCTTGTCACTGTCACAAATGAGAGTAAGTGCATGGCACACACATTAGCAGAAAGAGCATCATAAGCAAACAATTAGTAGCAATCACAAATAAGACTAGGAAAAAGGTGTATAAATGATATCTCTCTCTCATGAATAAAAACAAGAAAATAACAAATAAAGAAACAAAGGCTCTCGGCCATGGGTACGTCCTATGGGTGTTTACCCACAACTTGCTTCCTAATGTCACTGCCAAAATAATCCTCTTCTGGAAGGGATATCTATAGGCAGAGAGCAGGCACTTCAATAAACTTAGTTGGGGGGCTCCTTGGGTTTAGTAGGGGTGGTTTTGGATTTGGGAGGGATGACTTTGGGTTTGGAAGGGGTGGCTTTGAATTTAGGAGGGTGGCTTTGGATTTAGAATGAGTATGAAGATGTCTGGGTGGGGGTGATCTGGGATGAGGAAGAGATCAGGGACAGGGCTAACATGAGGTGTTCTTTAGGAAAAACTGTAGGATTTTGGGGTTGGGAGGTTGAGGGAGTGGCTGTATCTGTTGTGCGTGTGTGTGGTGTGTGGGAAGGTGTTTGTGCTGTATCTTTAGATTTTTGTCTGTTACTGATTGTCTGTTGGGTGGGTGAGTGTGGGCTTTTGGGTCCAGTACGTGTGTGTGTCTGTGAATGTGTGTAGTGGATGTGATATGTGTTGGTGTTGTGTCTGTGCTGGTGCATGGCTGTGTGGTGATGAGTGCACTCACTGGGGTTCAGCTTGTGGTGTGTGTTTGTGTTGGTGGTATTGGTGTAGTTGCTGTGTCTGTGGGCTTGCTAGTGGTGGGGTGTGTGTTTGTGTTGTGGTTGGTGTGCTGTGTGTGTGTTGGTGTAGTGGTTGAGCCTTTAGGTGTGTGTTTGGTGGGGGTGTAAGTTTGTGTCATGGGGGGTGTGATGCCTGTGGGTATGCTAATGGTGGTGGTGTGTGTGGTGTCTGTATGCATATGTATGTGCCTGTGTTTTGGCTGTGTCAGTGTTGGGATGTACTGCTTGTGGATGTTGTGTGGGTGTGTGCATATGTTTGCATGTGCTTTGGCTAGGGCTGTGTTGAGGAATTTGAAATGGGGAAGGGGTGGGACTGTGGGCAAAAGATTGGAGTGGGTGGGAGGCTGTGCCCAACGAGGAGGCCACAACCAGGAATGATCATTGTAGGCCAGACAGGGAACCGCGAATGTCATCCAGGTAAACCAGCATTTGGGTGTTCTGGCCAGCCAGCCCCTAATGGCATTCAGAAATGCAGTCTGGCCTACAGCGATTGTTAATAAAAGGTCTACAGCATCTTGACTGAGTGCTGGTTGGGACACCTGGGCATGGTCAGAGGTGCCTGCAGCACAGATGACGCAGCTCTTTTTAGGGGATCGGCTATGGCCAACTGGGGGGGATCAAGAGGGAGGTGGAGATTGGAATGGGGGGCAGACATAGATGCAGGTGTCACTGTTGCTCCAGGGTCCGCTCACACTAGGGACTGGTGTTTATTTGAGGCCTCTGATTAAGATATCATACCACTCATGGCCTCCTGGCTAATCCCCTCACTCTCCGTGCCAATGGGTCCCTTGATGTCAGTGGTGTCCACACCCAATATCCAGTGGCCAGCTTCATCCGCGCTGATGTGGCCACAGTCACTTTCGCTTTGCCCTGTTGATGCTGAAAACACTTATACACTTGTAGTTCACTCCATGACAAAGAGTTCCAACAGCATGAGTAAACACATAGGCCTGGAGACACCTCTGAACCACTGCAGTACAGAACTAAATGTAATTCACTTTTCCCGAAAGGCAAGGTGTTGGGATGGAAATTGACTGCTCAAGATGGGACACCACAACATTTATGTGATGTAACCTTCCATATACAAATGTCCCTTTCAGTATCACATTGTGCTCTACATCGATTTCTCCTCTGGGCAGAACTAATGAAATCAAAATGTTGTGTATGGGATGGGTCTCAGGTCTACCTGCTACTGTCCACATTAGCTTACTAGAACTTTGCTGGACAAAATGCTTTCAAACATGTGTCAGATAAGGAATGTGGTGTAGATGCACATTCTCATATTGACAAAGCACCAACTTACCAATGTCAACTCTGATATATCAGCTGCATTTATAATTGCGCCGTTTTGACATAGTCACCAGTAATGGGGCCTACATTCTCTACACACATTTGTGATGTGCTGTCGTACCTTACCCAATCATTACATGGGGCATGTTTTGTAAAACTGTCCCTCATGCCATTGAGAAAATGCTGGAAATCCCTTTGCTTGCATGCAGCCATGTGTCTGCAAAAAAACGTACTTACTTTGTGAGGAGGAATCTACTGATTACCTATAGCATAAAGCAATACACCACACGCAGCATCAGACACTGTCTGATCAACTTACATCAACTGATATCACCAGAAATCCTCATTGGCTTTGGATGTGTGTCAACCTCATTGTTGATGGCATACAACATAGCTAGTTGGTAAAGAGGTTAAAACACAACAATATCTGCAGACAATGACTTACCCCCTTGTTGCTACTGTTGGGCCCTGAACTGCCCATCAAGCTACTGGTAAGCCACCTCAAGTATACAGGCCATTGGGGGGTGGAGGTCATGGTGTGGTGCACCTGCCTGGATCGCTGAGAGGACTGCCTGACTTTGCCCCTCAGCAGACCTCTGTGTCACAGGTCCTCCCACCTCTTCCTATAGTGCAGGCTGTGCCACTTTTGGACCCTCAGGGTCTACACCTTCTTTGCGATAGCCTTCCAAATCTCCCGTCTCTAATGGGCGTTGACCTGTATGGATGACTGAAAAGAACAAGAAAATAAATTTGAGTGTTTCTATTTGGCACTACTGCTGTGACATTACATTTTATATATTCACATGTACATTCACCAAACAGTAACTACATTTTATCCCCCAAAAATAGTAAAAGTAGCTAGAAAATACTGATTTGGAGAGATCTCATGAGCACCATCAATACTTGCTAGCTTCTCATCTTGCTTAATTAGGCCTCCAAGATCATTTTGGTCAGAGCTATGCAACCTATCCTGTTGTGAAAGCCACCCCTGATTACTCACGCTCATTGTGAGCTACTAAAGGCAAACCCACCTGCACAATCCTTGCACATAATCCCACACACAGCTACATTGGCTTCCTGATTAAACTCACAAGAGTCAGAATCAATGGTCTGTCTTTCAAAGGGCAAGATAGAAGGGCTGCTGTGTGTCAGTGAGAGAAGGGACGTGTGGGATGTATGAACAAGTGTGTGTTGGAATGGGGCAGACTGGGACGGATGATTGTGCACCAGTGTTATCTGAACTTGCATATAACTAACTTTACTCATATGTGGCTCAATGACAGGTTTAAACCATACAGCCCAGAATAATAAACACTATGTACTGGACTCCCACCTCACAGTGCTCCATCAGACAACTCCAGACCCTCAAATTATTTTTTACACATCACTATCATTTTAACAGTGGCTGTATGCTGTCACTCATAGTTCTGGCACACCATCTACTGGCCACTGGTAGCCAGTGGCCTGCAGTTTGTCTGATGAAACAGGAACTGTGAGTTACATGGACATATATTACAGCTTCTCATTTCAGGTGACAACACTCCCATGCACAGACATTTCAGACAGTGGCAAAAATAAATTTGTCCCAGCTAAATCATTCTGTCAATGAAAATCACAACACTTCCCCTATTAGCAATTGAAGAGGTTACTCAGTCAGACATTCCCCAATCAGACATGTACCTGTTCCATTGAGTGGGCTGTACAGGGACAGGACCTCTTAGGCAATGAGCCTCAGCTTCTCCGTGTTGAAGGCAAGGGCCCTGTCACCTTCTTTGCCAGCACCCTGGCTCCCAGAGGTCAGTAAAAGCAGCAAAATCAAGGAGGTCTTGTTGGTTGCATTGTTTGGAGGGAAGTGAGCTTTTTTCACAAGGAGGCATACAAGTACATGGTGGGTGTGATCCGTGATGGAGACGGATACAGCAATTGGCTTTCATGCACAGACATCACACATGTTAGCCTATGGCAGGGACCATTGTAGAGCGCACCATCTACTACAAATCAACTTCTGCTGATGGCCGTCGGGTAGACAATGTCCTGACATCAAGGTCAGGCAGCTGCCATTTTAGGGTGTGAAGCTGTGCATTTTGCAATTGTTATTGCATCATCAGCACTCAAAATAGAGGCTAGTGTATTTCTAAATGACTGACATGAAAAACACTGTTCTTGGCAAGATACAACACAATAAAATGTGAACCGTGACTATGTTTGACACCAATGGTGCCGTGGGGGAAGTACTACTTCAGTTGATGGTACCTTTAAGGAAAAAATAAATAAAAAATATGTGCAAACAATACAATTAAAATGTATTATTTGCATGTAATGAAAAAAAGAAAAAATAGAACATAATTATTGAGGACAAAAAATATGATGTTAATGTGTGTACATGTATCACTCAAGAGCATTTCTACTGTTAGCAAGAATTCAGTTGTATGTTGCCATTAAAAGTATGGTGTGACTATTTCAGCTGATATTTTGTTTTTATACATATAGATGTTTGAACCCAGCCATGGGTGGGAGGCGAAAGCCTCAGGTGTTCTGGCCCCTTCCAGACCTTGCCACCATGGAGGAAGGAGACATAATCTAGAAATTTTAGCTAAATAGGCAAACTATCCCTGATTTGTGTCAGTAGGTGCAGCTCCGATCTACTTTCTCACAATATGAATCCAACAGCCATAACACCCATAGTGAAACTCATGGCAGTACTCTATTTTGTTGCCACTGGCACTTTTCAATACACTGTGGCAGTATCTGGGGTAAATTTTCAGATAAAATTGCGCTATAGGACATCCTTGCTTCTATCAACAGCACCATCTAATTCCCACATCCACAGGATTAGGCCACCATGAAGGGAGAATTTTATGTATGTGTTTGGAGCAATAGATGGCACACATATTGCTTTCGTGCCACCACATGCAAGGGAAGAGGTCTACTGCAATCGGAAGAACATCCATGTCCATCAATGTGCAATTTGTTGTGCTTACCAGACTTATACATCTCAAGTGTGTGTGCCTGTTTCCCTGGGTCAACGCTTGATTAATTCGTACTATGGAACAGCATATAGCCTTGCAGAGACAACTTGGACTGGAGAGGGCCTAGCCTGATGGTATGTACAATATGATGTGATGATCTTTTCCCTGAATCCTAGTTTAGGAAGGGACAATGACGTGGTATGTGTGTAATCTATTGATGTATTGCTTCCATGCAGGAGACTCAGCATATCCTAACCAACTGTGGCTATTGGCAACGCTGAGGAATACAACATCGCCAGGGGAAGTCTGCCTCAGTTAGGCCCATGGAAGAACACGGAGGCCAGTGGAGTGGGTTTTCAGGCTCCTGAAGGCCAAGTTAGTTGACTGGCCAAGACCGGAGGAGCCTTCTTCTACTCACACGATAAGGTGTATCTAATCATAGTTGTCTGCTGAATTGTTCAGAACATCCCTGTAATTGCAGAGGAGGAAGATTGTGATGAGCCCCCAGGTGAGGATTTTGAAATGACCAATGAAGATGACAGTGGTGAAGGAGAAGGAGTTGAGTTATGTCAAGATGTGATTGACCACTTCTTCACCTGAGTGTAAGTTTACCTTTACAAATTGTAACGTCCAATGTCAGAACAACTTGTGACATGGGGAACATATCAGTCTGCTATGGTAGTTTGTTAGGAATGGTC
This sequence comes from Pleurodeles waltl, assembly GCF_031143425.1. Taxonomy (NCBI): domain Eukaryota; kingdom Metazoa; phylum Chordata; class Amphibia; order Caudata; family Salamandridae; genus Pleurodeles; species Pleurodeles waltl. The sequence goes on from NC_090439.1 coordinate 468,452,872, forward strand.
AGTGCAGGAAAGTCCAAGGCAAAGATGTAAGTGGATCAGAGTTTTCCTACATTGAGTACTGTGGTCAGTGACAGAGAATAACTTCATCTTCATTTGGACACTTCAAAGTTGTGACATTTGCAGTGGTATGTTGCTGTTTGCAAAACAAACACGTGTTGATCCTGGGACAGACACCCACTTGGGATGGACAAATCTTTTACAGAGACAACTTGAACTCTGATAGTATGGAAGTTCAGAAGATTGAATCAGACCTGTTTTCCAGCTGATGCTGCCATCAAGGCAATATGAGCCACTTGGCTTGCTCACATCACATGTGTGTGTCAAGCCCAAGCATACTGTTATTTCTTTACATTGGCTAAATCTTCAATTTGTGGATAGTGGCGGTAGCTGTTGATGTGTTTCCTCATAGTTGAGGGAATGTTTTGTTAGCACACCACTGAAAGGTGATTGTGTTATTGCACCAGATACTGCCACAGTGTCCTGTAATGGTCATGTGGCCTCAAATGCTGTTCCTGCCATGATGTAGACTATTGGTGTTATTGATCTAGCATTCCTATTGTGAGGGCAGGATGTATGGCACCAACTGACGCATGTATTCCATCACATATACCCTTTCCTCCATAGTATCAAGGTTGTGTTGCATATAATCCTGAATAACACAGACTATTGGGGTTAGGCCTGGTTATTGAAACCCAGATTTCATTTCTTCAAAGACGTGTTGCCAACATCTGTTAGTTTGAAATACATTCTGATTTGAGTTTGTTTTCTTTGAATAAATAGGATAACACTTTACCTCTTTGTCATTTCTACATTTGTTTTGCAAATGAGTGTTCAAAAAATTTGACATGATGGTTGAATACTGACATGACAAATCAAAGGCCACAAATAACCCAACAAGAGTCTTATAGTCTGGGTCCATATCATTTATTTGCCTAACACAAAAGAACAGAAACGTGAATCAAAAAAAGATGAATTGAACAAATAAAGTCTATCATGGTGGATGGAAACATGGTAGTAGACCCAAAAGCAGTTTGGAGTTAAATGTCCAAAATACAACTGTCCTCAATAAAGGTAAATGTGTCCATGAAATAGTCTACAGAGTGACGGTAGACACACACTGGAGGAAATTAGGATCTGCGTCTCTTGGAGGTGGTGGTGTTGGTCTTGCCATCTCTCCTGCAGGTCTGGATGACTGTCCCCTCCAGGGAGGTGGTGGGGCACAGGTACAGGAACCGCGGTGGGAGGAGCAGGCTCCTCATGTGGCAGGGCATCCCTGTCTATGGCTGGCAGTGATGTACTTGGCCCAGATGTGGAGGGACCACAGACAGAGGCAGATGGAATGAGATAAGTCCTGCACATATGGTGATAGATGTCAAAAAGCAAGATCTCGAAAAGCACCCTAATCAGGGAGCTCATTCTTTCATTGTGATTTCATAGTTCAAAGATGTGCTTCTTCTGCATCTTCCTTGGTTGCCCGGAGCTCAGTTACAACCTAGCCCATCACGTCTTAGGACTGTTGTACTGATCTCAAGATTTGGTCAATGGTGGTCTGGCTGACAAAGACCTTAGTTGCCTCACTTGGATGGCCCTGAGATTCCCTCCCACAACTCCTTCCCCCATTACCCTGTGCCCCTGAAGCAGCGTGCCCCATCCCACTGGGTCCTGGCATAACTGGGGATGGCGTTGTTGTTTCAACAGCAGCCAGGACTGGGGGGCACAGGAATGGTGTGTATCACCTTAGTACACTGGGATTGGAGGTGTCTTCATGCTGCGGTGTTGCTACAGCTGGGGTGGGAGGTGTGGGCCGAGTGTGACGTACTGATGCTGTCTGGCCGGACAGACCAGATGGACCAGCAGGCTCCTGATCATCAGGATTTACAGCAGTGGAGTCCTCACTGAAGGCTTGCTCCTGGGCTGGAGTTGAGGTGTTGGCTTGTGAAGGTTGGAGACAATATGTAATTAATATATAGTTTGTGCATTTTATGTGTCTGTCTACAAAAGGGCTAACCTAACAAATAGAAAGAGAGTGATAGACTGATTAGGCCTTTGTGTGATTTTCATTATTTTGCACACGCAGCCTGATTCACACAGATGACAGATCCAGTGCTGACCTTATAGAGATGTCCTGAAATGCAAAACTGTTATTTCAGATTTGTAGGTTGCATGTGACAGACAATTAACCCAACAAAGTGGTTAGTAGATTGGAGTACTGGACCAGTCCATGGCCTAGCAGGCTGCAATACATTGGATTTGAAGTTGTTCATAATACAAATAAAACTGTAATTGGTCAGCATATGGACAGTGCAAACTAACATGTGTGTGGCTACTACTTCTATTCAACATGCCACAACACAATTTTGGAAATCTTGGATTCAAAAGACAATTAATTATGTAAGCATTTTCATCAATTCAGTGTAGCTATGAGCAGGTCTCAACATGGTTGAGATACACAAGAAGGGACATTTTAATCCATAGCATGATATAGTGACGGTCAAATGCACTCGTTTTTTAAATGTGTGGACATATGGAAGCAAAGGATGTCCAAACAATATTACATTGCACTATTGTATTTCCAATCCAAAAACAGAGCATCATGGTAGTTGTAGTCATCCGTTGACACCATAGACAATACTTGTTTGAAAAGTGAGTTACACATATCACTTTCAACTACTATATTGGAGATGAACCCACATTTGCAACATGTACACCCATATGGGTGTGATGTGAATAGGAGAAAATACCAGTTAGAAACACTATACTTTCCTGTAAATATGGATATAGTTTGGACCTGCTTTTGGAAGAACAACTGCAAGGGATGATCTATGGGGAACTACACACAATCTGACTATACATAATGCACATTGTTGAAAGGAGAGCTACAACCATAATGCTAGTAATTTGGGTGACACTATATATTTTGTGGAGTCAAGTTTAGATATATCTGTATTTCTAAGGGTGCTGCAGCATTCTAAAAATCAAACTTAAGGACAGGACTCCATTTGTGATTGTTGAGACAAACCAGTCTCCACTCCACCAGGGATTCCTGTCAAGCCTTCAGGATATAGGCAAGACCTTCTCCTCCCAGGAAAAGAGTTGTAATGGGGAGATGGGAGATCCTCCACTAGTCCTTTAGGCCTCCAGGTGACGTTTGGAGGCCAGTGAATGGGCTTTCCCCCACATGTCGCTCCACCTATTCCTATTCTTCTCCTGTGGGCGCAGATTGTTAGCTACAGCATTCAATCTGTCAACTATTCTGGACCACATTTGCCTCTTCTGGGAAATGGTAGTATTTTGTACTTGTGCTCCAAACAATTGTTTCTCTACTCTTATGATTTCATCCACCATGACAGACAACTCTCCCTCTGAAAAACAGGGATTTCTCCTCCCTGCCACAGTGAATTATTGTGAAAAAATAAACTAGTGCCCCAAAAAGATGAAGGATATTTTAACGAAAAATACAGAGGGAGAGAGAAACACAGAAATAAAACTCTCTTCTGTGTGGCAATCCTGCATCTGAATGATCTGCTGTAGTGTGATGACACGGTATCATGGTCTGAAATGGAGTGTGTTTTATAGTGTATTTTGCAGGTGTTTACAATAGTCAGTATATAACTGGTGTGGGCTGCAAGCATCCAATCAAGGGCCACAGTCATAATACTATATCGAATAGGTTCTGCAGCATTGCACAACTGTATGATCTAAATAGACTCAGGGGGATGCCAGCATCAAGATGGCGATGGATGGCCTGCTCGTCGGCATTGGAGTCCGCTACACTGGCTGAGGGATGCGGCTGATGTGACAGAGTACACTCCGTTGTGGTGGTCTTTGGCTTAGCCGCAATCTAAATAAGGTTGGCGGAAGACCACCAACTTGACGGTCTTTTCAGGCCTGCTGTCAATGGGGATTGGCAGTATTACCACCAAGGTCTAAATCATTCCCTTAGTCATTTGTTTTTAAGATGCACAGTTCTCCACATAGGATGAAGCTGAAATCCAGTCTACAGGTGTCCCTTCCTGCACATAAATAATCTACAAAGGCTATTTGGCACTTCTACATGTGCTTGTAGCGCTGCCCTGGTGGATTACAAATGCCAGGACCGCCAGGCTGCAGAAAGATTCTATATCATAGCAACAAACCATTAGTGAACATAAAAGAGGGCCTCTTGTGCCATATTGCAGAGGTGGAAACTTGTCAGCCATTTAAAACTGTTGTTACTTCTTTACAATCCAAAGAACACAATACAAAATTACATCACAAATTGCTTATATAACTATATATTGCCAAAAGTTCTAATCCCTATGACAAAATCATAAGCTTTTGATAATTCAGTGTTGATAATAATGATAACCAAGCAATAATGATAACCAAGCAAAGTTAAACTGCATGGTTGTATCCTAATGTTTTTCACAACAACCAGTACAAGTTTGTAATTTATAAAACATACAGGCATCCAAATTAAACCTTGATAATGAAAACTAAACAGTGCAAAAAAAATTGTTATTAAAGAATTGATTAAATTAGTTGTCAATTTGCAGACTGTTTTAGGATGTATAACTCATCACAAAATCTCTATATTTAGAATCTATTACTGTATTGTCATTAAACTTTCGAATAACAGACAATTATATTATTTTTAGCTGTTAAAGCCATTTTTTATGTTTTATATTTTTTATTATCCCTTGCTGTGAAGTAAGCAAAATTCGGCCCCAGTGGGCTAATACTCATGGTTCATAATATCCCAAATCCATGTCATAATGTGTTCATAGAGTCCACCATATGACCACTCGTGTTAGCCCTAGTGTCCTAAGACAGTTGCATGTTTGTTGTCATATTGAGCCAATCCAGAAATATAGTCTGAAGATTAATAATGTACCTCTATAATTATGTATTGTTTGATTAATTAAAGTCATTACAATCATATAAATAAGGCAATATCATATGAGACATAGGTTAAAAGCCTTATTTAGATATTGGAGGATGGGTTACTCCATCATAACAGATATCCCGTCTGCCACAATAGAAATCCTATAAGAAATTATGTGATTTTGATTTTGGCGGAAGGGATATCTGTCACCGTTTTAATGGACTATCCCATCTGCCTATACCTAAATGAGGCCCAGACTCTGTGGAAAGCTAATATGTCCATATATGCAACATTACAATAACCAGTTTTAAAATACAGGATACATTTTTTCAATGTTTCAACCTGACAAATGAGTAGGGCAGATGTAAAACAGAAAACTGCAAATGCATGTAAATGAACAAATAAAATCATGCCTTACTTAGCTACAATATTGTACCTTGACACAATCCTATGTAACATCATGGCCTTTTCTCCTCCCCTTTACTGAGGTAATACAAGACAGAAAATGTCTGGCTACCGGGTAGTTTATGTATATGTATATATATATATATATATATATATATATATATATATATACATATGCTGTGATAGCTCCTGCCTAGCTAAAGCAAACATAACTCCGCAGTTTTAAAGCTCCTGCTTGCTGGGAGCTGAGTTTTCATCTCTTTCACTGTGGGCAGGGAAAGAGATGGAACTATTTCTCCCGCATGCAGAGATACAGCCGAGCTGTAAATGGTTCTCGTTTTAGGAGACTGAGCGTCACCAAGGACTAGAGAAGAGAATCATTCAGGAAAGTAAAAAGATGGTTGGAGATCATTAGTAGGGATTACATCGCTCTACTTGTAGCATTGGCAACTGTAATGTTTAATTAAAAATTAACGTTGCACAACGCTTTTCTAAAATTTGTTTAAAACTCACAGACTTGCCTCAAGAGAATTCTGTAAAGCCCCTTCAAGGAAGATGACTTAAACAGGGGACCCAAAAGTCCTGAATCCAATGTTTATTCCGATAGGGAAAACCGAAGATAAAAAAACGCTTTTCACCAAACTTGGGTCACCTGATCCAACTTTCATTACCTTTTTGGTTTTGTTAAAAAAAAGTTCTGTTTTTTTGTAAAAATAAATGCAAAAAATTAAGTCATGTGGTTTTGATACCTTGTCAGTTGGTCTGCCATCTCAGATTTGTCAAGTCTGTGAAACAAAATAGAGAACTAAAGGAATCTGATTGGAAAAGGGGAAAATGTATTCCTTTAGCCCAGTCCAGATTCACTGAAACCTCAGAGGCTCCACAGAGCAGCATAATCTGACTGACTCACCCCACCTGAAAATATATGTTGTGTCAGCCATTACAGACTGCAAAACACAGAACCCCATGTCCTGGTATAAGTGCATCGGGGATAATCTCCTGATGCCAAGAAGGGAGGGACTGATCCTGCGCCCACAAATAAAAAAGTCCCCATTTTTATTATGTGATTCACAGATCTGCCCACCGGTCCACCTAGGGAAACAGTATTTTGGGAAATATTCACAAGTATGGATCCATTACTATTCTAAAAATATAAATTAGGATGTTTAACTAGCAATGAATTCTGTTAAAAAACTGTGTAACATTGCATGCCAAAAGGCTATTCAGAGGAAACACTGCAGACTCATATGTTCTGAGCAGGGCATGGATCGTGTGTGTGGGGCACATGCAAGGTTGAAGACTATTTGTAAGTGGTTTGGGTTGGACCGGGGTTGGTGCAGTGCCTACTGTTGGCCAGACCACAGGATGGTGCTCACAGTTGGAGTCCATGAGCAGTGAGTTCTGCTAAAAAGTGCTTTTGCTGGGACTGGTTGCATTATATCATTACAATCTAAAAACATTACAGAAATGTATTTGGTAAAGATAGGTTATGGTTACCCTTTCTCCAATTAATGTTTGTTTATAAAAATATCAAACTAGCACTGAATTTTGCATGGTAACCAAAAACTCATGCCCTCCCTGAGCCACTGTGGGCCCTAGGGACCTCTTTCCTAGGGACCTTTCGTCTTTATCCAGGGGAGAGGTCACAAACCCTCCTCCCCAAGCCACTATGGGCCACGGGGACCCTATCCTCTGGTGCCTTCATTTTTATTATGGGAAGACAGGTGCATGGCCCCCTCTCTGAGCCACTATGGGCCCTGAGGACCCCGTCGCCAGGGTCCCTCATTTTTAATTAAGGGGAGGGGGTGACTCCCCTGCATGAGCTAATAGTGGCACTAGGACCCCAAACGAACTGGGTCTTAAGTGCCCCTCTGTGGGTGTCCTGGAACACTGACCAAATAGTACACTGGGGGCTGCTGTGGGAGTCCCAGGGCCACCACAGCCCTATTGGCTTCGTGCATGCACTTATCCTAGGTGCCGCAGGAGACAGCAGTGCTACCACCAGTTGGCAGTAGGTGTCTGAGTTTCCCTCTTTGCAGGAGCATGGACAGGGAAACAAAAGTCTCCTTGCACCTTGCAGGTGCATTTTCAAAGTTCCCTCCAGGAGGGAGCTGAATGCCTTCCCTACCTGCGCTCCTGTAGGCAGGGAAACCACTGCGTCCTGGAGTTGGACTCCTTAGGACATAGTGCATGAGCCGCCTTTGGGGATAGAGTCCCCAGGACCTTGCACCCCACCTTTCCTATAGTTACATGTTAGCCCCAGGGAATGGGTTCCCCCTGACTCATTAGTCAGGGTGAAAGGGTGCTTGCCTCCTCCCCTATAAGTAATATATATTGGCTTCAAGGGATGGGGTCCCTGGGAACCATACAGGCTCAGAGAGGGGGGCATACCCCCACTTCCCTATCAAAGTGCGCTTGCCACTGTGGATGGGGTATTCGGGGCAGCAATTGCCCTGGGAAGGGGGACAGTGCACCCCTTCCTTATTTTTACATTTTAGCTTCAGGGGATTAGGTCCCTGTGACCTTGATGAGGCTCAGTGTGGGACCTATGTGCCCTTTTCCCTTTGTTCTTCACCACAGCCCACAGCCCACAGCCGCAATTTCATTTTTTTTCAAAATGCTGCAATTTAAAAAGAAAAAATATATTTTTGCCCTCAATTTTCAACTTAGATTAAAGGGACTTTTGGGAGAATCGCTCAAGCCCAGCGGTCTAAATATACAAATATTTTTTATTCTTAATATCTCCAAAGCTACTGAACGGATTTACATCAAATCACATAACGCATGCTCGCTGCACCAAGATCTAGCTTCCTGCAAAATTTGATAATATGTTCAGCGATTTTTGGAGAAGTACTGTTAAAAAAAATCAATGAAAAATGCATGAGGGCTTTCTGCTTGGGGAACACCCTGTTTCCCGGTCCACCTTGATGTATCACTCCAAAACCTCTCATGCAGAAACTAAGCAAAAAAGAGAATCTTTTTGGAATGTTTTGTGAGATTCATTAAAACTGTGCTATGGTTATCAGTAAAACAAAAAAGCTTTTCTTATAAAAATGCTGACCTAACTAGAACTACTCAGTGGGGGTTGTTACTGGGTAGTTGTAGTTAGGATCATGTTTTCATAGGAAATGCCTTTGTTGTGTGGCTAATAACTTTGGTGCTGTTTAATGAAACTCCACAAAACTTTCCAAAAGGTGCTACTTTTGACTAGTTTGTGCATGGAACGTTTCGAGGTGACACGTCAAGCATTGGCAGAGAAAAATAGGTGTCACAAAACACATTTTCCCCATTAATCTTTCCATAAGAAATGTAAACTACAGCCTAAACAACTAAATGGATATAAACCAAATATGGTGGAAAGCTAGATCTTGGTCCACAAACAGTGCTGTTTGTGATTTGGTGAAAATACAGTCAGTAGTTTTTGAGCAATTAATGTTCAAAAACATTGTAAATCTATGGGCACAGAGCCTCCGCGAATATGACAGATATCAAGCTGAGATCTAATTGCCTATCACCACATCGTCCAGGAAGTGTTGGCAGCCATTTTAGGACTCAAGACTCAGTCCTGGATCCTAAGAAAAATGGTAAATGAGACACAATGGGAAAGTTAGGGATACAGTGACCCCTATGCTTGCTAGACCCGAATTCAGGAAAACAACAGTTTTTTAAAACATTTTGTCACAAATTAGCAGTGTATCTGTGAATCTGCAGATTTTTTTTTTTGTAGGGTGGGCTCCCGTGTGTCATTTTAAAAACAAACCTCCGGGTCAGCCAGGGCCAAGGGGGTGACAGTAAGTTTATATTTTGGGGAGGAGGTGGGTGGTCTGCCTCATCCCAGAGCCTCTGAGAGGCCCCAGGGACCCCATCCCAATGGTTGAAATGTTTAATTAAAGAGGAAATGGTCACAAGGCCCCCGTAGTTGAGGCTTAAAAAGAACTCTTGGACCCCCTTCCTCCCAAGGGCTGTGACAGTAATTAACTGGAGGGGGCAGCGAAGACCCTCTCCCTGAGTCTTTAAAGGGACCCCATCCCCTGTGGCCTGCTCCATTACTGTGTCTTGGGGAGGCCAGACTCAGTCATTTCCTTGCCTGCACCAGTGCAGGCTAGGAACCATATGTTTGCTCCTGCCTAGTAGGAGCATTTCTAAATCTCCCAGCACTCTGGAGAATACATGCATGTCTTCTCCCACTTGGTGGGAGATTTAAACATGCGCCTGCCGGCTGGGAACAGACTTCTGTTCTGTGAGTGTGGGCAGAAAAATAGAACACATTTTGCTCCTGCCCAGAGGGAGCAAGCATAGATAGTTGCTCCCTGTGAGGTGAGCAATGTTGGCTTCCTCACCATGCAAAGAGCGAGTTGGGGGCACAAATGGCCCAGTAATAGGGTTCCCATCGACTGTTAATGCTCAGGGAGTGGGGCCATGCTGCCCCCTCCACTTTTTATTGAAATTTGGCTTGGGGGATGGGGCCATGGGTCAATTAAGGCTCAAGGCGGGGGGCGCAAGCCACCTCCTCTTAATATATGTGTTTTGCCCCAGGGTATGGAGTCCCAGAAGCCCAAAATCTAGCCATACACTGTGCATGCCAAAGGTCGTGAGCAGTGTGGGGTTGGCTACGTCCAGGTGGGTTGGCCACAGGGCCACAGGCCAATCCCTGAAGCCAGCCTCCCTCCGTGCACAGCTGAAGGCCTTGCACTGCTGAGGGTTGGCTTTAAGTACAGTAATAAAATATTACTTTACGTTTAAACCTAGAAATTCACTGAAAACCCTAAAGGTTAAAGTAACTTTGTAGTCAGGGAAAATGTTCAGTAACAACATACAATTCTAAATTCGAAAAAATACAGAAATTCACCAGTTATAACAATAGTCTCAAGTAACTATAACGAGTGCCCTAAGGTAACTATAACTCTTGCTCTCACCACGCACTGCTAATTACGCCAAATTTACGTCTTTTATGACATCTTCTAAACATCATTGATAAAATCATTGCAACATTAGCAGTAAATTTATTGATGAGAATACTGTGCATGGCAAGGATACGAGTTATAGTTACCTTAGGGCACAAGTTTTAGTTACTTGAAATAAATCTAACTATAACAGCTGAATTTCTATGCTTTTGTGCATGTGAAATCTGAAACTAACTATAACGTCCCTGTGACTTTTGTTTTTTTCAGTGGATATATAGATATATAGATATATAGATATATATATACATATGTTTTCCCTAGTGGGAGCCGCTTCTGGGTGGTTATAGTTAGGACCAGGTTTCCATAGAAAAAACGTTTTTTGACTTGCCTATAACTATGGCACAGTTTGACGCATCTTCACAAAATTCTCCCAAAAAAGAGTCACAGTAATTCTTGTTGGGCATGGAAAGTTTTGAGGTGATCCGTCATGCGGGGGCCGATAAAAGGGGGGTGCTCAAAGAATGTGGGGGTAATTCCTATAGAATCCTTTAGACACAACTACAGGCCGAACTACTGGATGGAATTACACCAAATCTGGCAGAAAGCTAGCTGTCAGTATGCAGCTTATGCTTTCACTTCTTTGGTGTAAATCCTTTCAGTAGTTTTTGAGAAATTTAGGGAAATTCACATTTGTATATCTCTGGCCGCAAAGTATTTGCAAACAAAGATGAGCTCGTACAGGGAAATGCACATCTCTGATTGGCTGCCAACCCTTCAAACCAGGAAGTGTTGGTAGTCGTCTTGGGACTCAGCTTGAGGCAAGTCCCAGAAAAACAGTTACAAAAAAAAAGAAAAGGGGCCAAGGTGGTAGCACCCTGACCCCTTAGCAATGGCCCGAGAGCAAAAAAGCATTTTTTTAATTATTTTTTGCCCCAAATATGTGGATTTGCAGCAAACAAATTTAAAATACAGAAGCATGGGGCTCCCACGCTTGTTTTTTTATAGGCCCTCGGGTGGGCCAGGTCCTGGGTGCATTGCTTATTGGGAACCACCACCTCCCCAATGCTTCCAATTTAATATATGTGGGGGGGTCGTGGTCCCCCCACAATCCAAGGGCCACCACCTCCCTGGGGCCTCAATTTAAAAACAGGCTATGGGACCGTGCCTCACCGCTGCCCTGGGGACTGTCACCTTTCCAGGGCTTTGAGTTAAATATATGATGGGGGCCCATGGCCCTCTCATGTCCCAGGGACCACTACCCCCTGGGGCAAAGCTTAAAAAGTGAAGGGGGTCCCTATGGGACACCCAAGCATCGGGGACCACCACCCCCTTTTGTAAATGTTGGAGGGGCAGCACGGACCCCTCTTGGAGCCACGGATGGCCCTGGGGACCACCCCCCCAGGGCTGGCTCCTGCTATGTCCCGGGTGCCAACCCCGGGACACATCTGTTTGCTGTGGCTTGGCTGCAGTGCTGCAGCCAAGCCACAGCAAACACTTTGGGTTTTGGCAGTGTGACCTAATCGCTCAATGTGAAGGTCGCAGACATTTACACTGAGCGTTAAGAGTTCGATCCCAGCTGGACTCGTTTCCCTCTTTTTTTTTTATTACAAATCTTTAAGGTTCATACTGAAAGGTAATCTTACACTTTTTTAAATAACAAATACATTTTTCTTTTTAATTTGCCCAGAAATATCTAATTCTAAGGATGTCATATATAAGCCTAAACAATTATATTTTCCCTATCACTCTCTTTCTCTCTCTCTCTTTCAATCTTTTACCCACTCACAAACTCATTCAGACACTTACGCACCCATTCACAGACTCACTCAGGCAATCATGCACCCTCTCACAGACCCACTCAGACTCTCATGCACTCACACACAGCCCAGTCAGACTCTCATGCACCCACTTACAGACCCACGCAGTCAGCTACACACCACCCACACACTTACTCAGACTGTCACACATCCACTCACAGACCCACTGACATCATCACGCACTCACTCGCAGACCCACGCACATAGTGACACACCCACGAAAACAATGATGTATGCCCTCTCACACCCAGACACACACTTTGACCGCCATGCACATTTTTCTTATCAATAATTTTATTGTAAATGCTGCTGTGATGATATCAAAGATGTCATACAAGTTCTTATCAATGATGTAATATGTGCATGGCGAAGATACGAGTTATAGAATTCTAAGAGGGCCATATAAATTTGGTGGTGAAATATAGAGCGGTAATGAATGTTAGTTAAAAGAGGCAAAGTGCTCATTGGGGGAAGATCATGAGCACTAGGATTTGCAGGGTGCCTCTATGGTTTAGAAATTGAGTTAGACTGTTGCTTTATTGGTTAATATGTTTTAGCTGTTCAATTTATTTATTTTGAAAAGGGAAATGTTGTACTATTCTCCTAGGTTGGTCCTAGATATTCTGGAGAATATTCAACAAGGTACTACTTCAAGTTTTATTGTGTTGATATATTTACAATATATTTGGTGTCAGCTGCTGTTAGAAAGTGATGCAGCCATTACTGTACTTTTGGGTTCTATGCTTTATCTGTAATAAAGACTTTTACCGTTTTGGCAGCGTACTGAATTTTACCCAAACCCCATGCATATTTAACAACTGTTTTAGACTTCTGATCTCATAAGAAATCAAACTGTGTACTCCCAATGTGTGTTTTCAGATGTGCCTCTGCAATTTGTCAAACCTTTGGTTGAAACCCAGCAACCAGACCACAGTATTTTAGGGCTGGTAAACCGTTTGCTCTATGCAGTTTTAATGGCTGAATAAAAAGGGCACCATATCTTCCATTAAAAATATAGAATGAGAGAAGTTCCACCCAGAGGCAGACAGAAAGCATATCCCAGTGCATCAAGTCTACTGATTGTCTTCCACGTAGGCTAAGCTATCTTGGTCTATTCGAACTTCTGCTCTGTCAGCCAATGAGAGAAGATGGTTTTGCTGGCAGGAATTGCCAGCAAGAAACTAATGCCCATTGCCCTGAAGCAGGCTTCTTCACACACATATTCAAGGCAGAGTTGGGGGCAGTTCTTTCAACACGACTCAATTAGACATATAGTATTTCTTTAATAACAAGCAGGGAAGTATTTTTTCTTTAGTTCTCAGCAGTCCTGTTCTTGGAAGGGTTAAGCAGAATATGTCAAACGGTAAGGCAAGTCAGTCAGCTAATGGCAATGACTTGCGAGCAAATAAGACTGACATTTCCAGGATTTCCCATCTGATGCTGAATCAGTGCTTAATTTGAGCCGGTGGTTTCCGGTGCTGGGTTAGGCAGAGTATGTCAAATGGTAAGGCAAGTAAGTCAGCTAATGGCAACGGCTTGCGAGCAAATAAGACTGACATTTCCAGGATTCCCCATCTGATACTGAACCGGCACTTAATTTTCAACACTGGAGTTTATGACAGCCAGCTACATGTGGTGCTGCTTGTCCAATTTTGGGAGTTTAGTTATTTACTAATTCTAAAAATAGCTTGGGTGCCAGGTATTAACAATTTTTTATGTATAAGCAGTTCGTATTGTTATTAGTAGCTCTGACAGAGGCAATAGGCGGTGCCAGCTGCAGTGGTTTCCTGATAAGGGCTCTGGAACTTATTTTTTGTTTTACAAATTAAGTACCGTACTGAACAACAGTCTGATCCAGTATCTATTTACGAACCATGCTTTCTGATGAGAAGCTACATCCCACAGTCCCTTTTATCACAAATACTGTCGTCAATACCTTCCCCCCTGTGTTGACCTTTCCCAGTTTACAAACTCGACCCAAAGCTGGTTTAGTTACCCCTGTTAAGCATCAAATGCCCTGCTCCCACCTGCTCAAGTTCTCTTTTCAAGGTACGTCTCCCAAGGTCCGTTTTCTATTTCCCCAGCTCAAAGAAGTCTGCTGCAAAAACCATTCAGATACAGATGTGACCTGGAAGGCCTAAAACTAGTTTTCCACCCTGTGAGTTAGTTGTGCAAGGTAAAAGATTAAGCTAAGTGGGTGGGAGATAGTAGGGGTTTCACATGTAGGTGTGGGTGACTGCTGTCAGCGCTCTGCTGAGTTTCGGCAGATTTTATTTAATATTCCCCACATAGAAGCATTTATAGATGATAGCAACATGTACCTGCCAATGGCCTGTTCACTGTGGATTACCTACAAGCTCTACTGTGGCTTTGATAGCACAGTCTAATAAACATTATAAAAGCATGGCTTCAGGTATTTTTTGTATAGAGAATGTGCTGCGCACCAAAGATGCACAAAACATGCACTTGCCATTCGCGAGCGTTTTTACTTCACTTCCTACACCCCAGATTTCTCCAGTTAATTAATGAAAGTGGCAAGGAATGACAACTTTAGAATATAGTGTTTTTATATAGAGTTAATATGGTAGAGGCCTTTCCAATATTCTTCAACTACTACAAAGTTCAGAGTCTTCTGAAGTAGCACCATTAGCACGGTGCACAGTTGCAGAATGCACCTAATGTGATCGTTTTGGACATATTTGTGGTGCACAAACTAACTTGGAAACTCGAGGAGTTACTTTACATGCTGCAGCCAATACAGTTCTGAAATACAAGTGTTGGTTGTATTCGCTGAGGGCTGTCTTTTATGTGACTTTTTCGGAGGGATCTTTGGAGGGTTACCATTGCTTCTCGAGCTGGTAGCAAATGCGCTCCGCTGTTTTGAGCTCTGGAGTGTACCAAATGGCTCGTTTTGTGGTTCTGGTGGATTTGGCTGGTTTCAGTGGCAATTTCATCAGTGCAGTTGGTGATTCAGGTTCTGGACTGCTTGGTTGAGATTTGCTTAGGTTTTGGGTTCTGAGGTGCTGAGGGATTGAGTTCATTGTGTTTTGGTGATTTTTCCTGAGGTGCAGCAGGTGGTTTCATCGATAGTGGTGGATGCGTGTTGATCCTTGCCTGCGAAGGTGAAATGGACGATGGGCTTGTCTGTGCATGTGAGCTGTGTGGTGTGGGAGAACTTGATTCTGTTGCTCCAGCTGATGATGGCATCGACTGTGTGTCCGGCTTTGTATGTGGATGCAGTGACTAGTTGGGTGAGTCCGATGTTGTTGAAGTTCTCGAGGATGGTGGTGGTGTTGGTGTCTTTGTGGTCATTGATGTGGAAGTTGAGATCGCCGAGCAGGATGTAGCGCTGGGAGTCTATGTCCAGGAGGGGTGATGAGGTTTGGGACTTGTTACAGAAAACTGGGCAGGGTCCCGGTGGTTGGTAGACAAGTGTGCCTCTTAATGTGGTCTTAGTGTCTCTATGTAGTTGGAAATTGAGGCGTTCTATGTGGGGTATGGGGTCGTTGTTGGTGATGGTGCAACGGATGGTGTTCTTGAAGATTATGGGAATTCCTCCTCTATGATTGTTTGCGCAATCTTTGTGGAGCATCTTGTAGCCAGAGGGGATTGTGACTGCGATATCGAGGTTTGCGGTTGGGCTGAGCCAAATTTCAGTAATAAAAAACATGTTGAGGGCGAGGGAAGAGATGGTGTCCTAGACCTCTATGGAGTGCCTGCAGAAGGATCCGGCATTGAGCAGGATGCACTGGAGGGGTGCTGGTGCAAGCGTGGGCTTGTCCGCACCAGGTCTTGTGCATGTCAGGAGACTTGTGTTGCAGGTGAAGCAGAAGAGGTGGCAGGTGAAAGGTGCTTTGGTTGAGTGCAGCTTGGCAGTGAGGCAGTTGGAAACATGTTTAAACACCCACTAAGAGGAAGAGTTGTATTGTGGCATTTGGATAGATCTTCATACCACTTTGTGGGGCGTTGAAGCACATTTTGCAACAGGTAGCATGCCATGAACAAACTTGTATACAGGCATGCATGTAATTGACAGTGTAGATGTATTTGTGGTGATCCTATGTAGGAAACGCTTTGGTATTGGCTCTCATTTGTCTTGAGGGCCTAGCAGTGTGATTGGGGGGAGGAGAGAAAGGCACACAAATTAGAAATTATAATTATAGTTATGATTAAAACATAAAAGGCAGCAACATATCATCGACCTAGGCAGAGGGGTGATGGGGTGCTGTTGCTTGTACACCCTAAATAAGGGATAGTCTGAGATAGCCCACTAGTTCATATTCAACATGCGCAAGGCACATATTCTGTCAATTGTGTAAAATCATACCTAGTGGGCAAGAACAGAGTTGATGACATGAGTAGTTATCATGCACCTTTAAAAAGGTAGTGATAATGTATTCCGCCATATGAATACACTTAACAATGAGGAAAAAGTGGAAGTAGAATCAATGTTGACAACATGAGCCAAGCCTACACAATTTTCAAATGGAAAAATGTCACCTATTCCTGCTAGGTCAAAAAAGGCCAACATTTTGAGCTGGGGTTCATGTCCCAAGCCCGTCTCATGCCCCCAAAGGCAGATAAGCCTCAATCAGGTCATGGTTCAGATCCCACCCACACTGGCACCATGCCTATGGTGCGAAATGAAGCACTTGGTAGGCTGATCCCCTGTCAATGTAAGAGCGAATCAGCCTACCTCATGTTACCATGCTGTCCTCACTCTTCCAAGCTTCCATTACTTTTTTTGGATCTCAGAGACCCTTGCTCTATCTAGCTTACATAAGGAGGTATCACCCTGGCCTTTCAGAAATTCCATTCAAATAGTTTCTGCTTTAACTATTAGTAAGGAATGACATATCAGGATAAAAACAGACAATGTGGTGAAAGGAGAATTACCCTGCTTCCATTGTATCAACTTGGATAGCATGATATGGGCAAAATGAAGTTGATTTAGTTACACACACAGTGTGAGGCACAAGTTGTAAACCAAATGAAGTTGAGTGAAGCCTGCCCTGTAGGCACACTCTGCTCAGTTCACTGTTATAGGCCGTTTGATTACACATCAACCGAATGCAGGGACTCTATTAAAATATATTTTGGGGTAGACTAGTAAAGTCAGGGCTACTAGTTAATGATATATGTCACTATCTTGTGTCAAATTAGAGAAAGTGGTCCACATTTGGATGATTTCCATAATCATCACCTGATAGCTGGGTGTTGTCTTTGTAAATGAAAATGTTGCCTCTCGCTGCTACCAGATGGAGGAAGTGCTGGAAGCAGAAAGTCTGCTACCCTCAGTTGGAAGGCAGGTTTTCTGTGACATGTGGGTACTCTCCATTTGAAGCCTTGTTCGCTTGTCTCCATCACAGGAGGCGAGCCAGAGTCGTCTAGGCAGACTGCATTTCACACCTGTACGTGGAGAGAAACAAGCAACAGACTCCAGCCCCAATAACCCCCACCAACCTATACACACACACAACCCTTACCAGCAGGCAGGTAGCTGTGAAATAAGATGTGGGTCCCTTTGCCTATTGACAAACAATAATACTAAGGGCAGACACAGGTGTATGAACAACACACCTGAGAAGTGATTTTAGTAAAACGTCCTTTAACTCAATGGAGTTGGTCTAAATAAGCAGTCAGTGCCAGTCAAGCGCAGTTAACAACGCTGTTGATTTGCAAATGCACCCAGTTTGAGGCACACGTTTTACTAAGGTAATTTAAACATGCATGCCATGTGGGTTACCAGCTGTTACCAACGTAAAATCCATGTAAATATATATGTAGTGAGGGATACTTGTTTTAAACACAGTTGAATTAAATGTACACGCGGTGTTAGCACACATTGAGGGCAAACTGAAGTTGAATTAACTGCGCATAGTTTGTTAGCAAAAAATGAAGTTGATTTAAATGTGTGCCGAATGCTCAGCACAAGTTACTAACGAAACTGGTTGATTGGAATAAGCATCCAGTGCGGGACACAACTTGTCAATAAAATGAAATTGACTTAAGTAGATGCTCGATGTGTGCACAGGAGGAGTATATGTTTAGCGGCATGAGGAATACTGAGCTCACTCTGGAAGACTGTGCCTGGAACTAGAGGTACCATTGTGACGTTGGCACGCTCTTGACAACATATGAATGGCCCTATTACTTACCGGTATTGCAGCACTTGTGGCGTGCCTCGAGCAATCAACAGTCAAATGCTGTTGCCCCTAAAGCAACGTTGTTAACTAAGTGGCTGACGCACCCCCGCAAATGTTGACTATGAGTAGCTTCAAAAAGGGTAATTGTGTGCTCCATCGGCACTTACATATGAGATCCAACATGGACCCTGAACATTAGTACACTCCCACAGGGGGTCAGAGCCGAACAGAGGCGGATTACGCATTGTTGGGCACCTGAATCTCCATTTTAAAGTCTTAGTGAATTTTTATACACACCGTTATAGACTTGTCCTATTTCACATTTCTTGGTATTTTATTACACTTCTTCTAGGCAACAATTTTACCTGCATGCCCATTTTGTTTATTTATGTCGTGCTGGCTTGTCGACTCCATATACACTACGGCGGCTCTTCCTGTCACTTTAGCACTTTATAACTGCAACCAAGTTCTGCGATTTAAGTCTACTATAGTCTAAGAGAACTTTAGGCAATGGCATGAAGATAGATGGTGCTAATGGACACGGCGTTTTACTATGAAGTGTAATTTTAGTTTGGTCGTGGTTTTATTGCTTTTTTATTTACTATTGTGTCTTTGCACAGGTTTTAAATAATCATGCAAATAAAGATTATTCATTCATTCATTCATCCAGTGAAATGCTGTCGCTATTTATAGGGATATAAGTATGTGAGTAAGGCATATGAGCAAGAAAGGGGAAAGCTGGAGACCAGGTGAGGGGCCTGTGGGTGCCCAGAGCTAGAAATGCTGCATCGGATGGCTTTGTCAGTTCTGTTCTGCCATTAAAGTGTACTTTGTTCGGAGCATTGCATTAACAACAAAAGTCACACAAACGACGCCGCCCCTTCCACCCTCTCCAAAAAGACACTGCATAGTGCTTATGGAGCATGTTTTTAAAGGCTTAGATAGTGCCTGGTCGCTTGTTCAGCAAATAAAATGCCCATTTATAGTCGAATTCCTTTGACCTTGCGATTCTTTCTCCGGGGAGGCAGGTGTGAATCAGTTTGTACTCTTGATTCCTGCGAGTGAAGGTTTTTGTCATTGTTCAATTGCTGTGAAGCTGCATCGGCTGAAGGCGGCTGCTCTCTCAAATCCCTAATGGAATAAAAACAGCTACTATGCAATGACCTCATTTATTCTGCCAGAGCCGCAGTTCTCCTGTGATCGCTTCTCGGCTTCCGACTCCTCGAGACTTTTCACCCACATCACGGCTTGTAAACGCTGCATAGATTTTTAGGTTCCGCTCTCCAAGTGAAAATCCGTTTCGACTTTGAACTGTGGCTCTGCTTTCCACGAGATGGGAAAGGGCCTGATTTCGTGGTGTTTGATTCCAAGGGGAACGAGATCTCTTCAAGTCAATGGAAAAAGTCAACATGTTGGCATTGGAAATGTCAAGCCCGGGGTACCGTTTTTAGCCACTTAAACTGCGCAGCACCTGCCTTTTCTACTCCTTATCCCGGGCTGATGGCCACAAGTGGTGGGCATCAGCATTCTTTTAAGGGCCGAGAATTGTTTTTCCTAATTAGGCCTTGACACTGAGCAAGGGGGAAAAAGGCAGAGAACACATAGAGAAGGAGAACAATTGGGAAAGTATGACAAAAGAGGGGGGGACTAGAGATCAAACAAGCATTTGCAATGCAATGGGTCTCGCGTTTGCTCGAGTTAGAGTTATTAGCGCTGTAAATTTCGAATTGGGCTTTTTTTGCCACATAAATTGAAAATGAAAAGTAAAACAGTTGCCAGAAGCAAGTTAATTCAAAGCGCCACCGCCGCCATGAGCATGAGTGCGAAGAAGAGACACAAAAGAAAAAAAAAAGTTTTGCTGGCAGTCAAACAAATCGGCAAACCTGCAATTATCTATGTAACAGGGTTGGTCCCCGAGGTGGTAACAAAACTGCCGCACGGAGGTACAAATGTAAAGCATTTACCAATGTCATTAAAGGAGTTTTTGAAAGGCAACCCCACGAACGAGTGAAAGTGATGGGTGTGAGATGGACATGATTAAGAGCCCACATGCAAACCAACATGTCGGAAAAGCAGTTCTTGTGCTGCTATGCTCAAACTAAAAAGTACCTGCAAGAATGAAGAGGCAGGACGAGCATTAGGATGGACTAAAGAGGCATAAGAGGGAATAAAGACCAGACAGGCTTGATATTCAGGTGTCCCAACATTGTGCATGAGTGGTGATGGGCTCCTAACAAAAATATTATTATTATTTTTAACATATTAGGCACTGGCTTTTTCTGACCTCTGCTGGTGTGTTTATGTGTTTTATTGTGAGCAAACTCTCTCTAAATCCAAATACTTAATTTATTTTTCACTTCCGCCTAGTGCTGAAATTAAGATCTATTTTTTGTGTAAATGGAGTAGAATGAGATCTGCGGAGATCATATAAAAGTCTTTTTGATGAATCAGCAAAGATACTTAAACATGGACTGCACATGTGATTGCATGGTTAATTTATATTGCATCCCTTACCTTAGGGCTATTTCAGAGCATGAGTTGCCAAATGCAGGAAATTGTTTTCTTAGTTGATGGGGTGAAAGCCCCACTCGGACATAAATCACAATCCATGACAAGGTGAACCACAAAACGTCACTAAATTAACCCTGTGCTTAACCCTTTGGCAGCGTGGCACAAAAGCGGTCAGGCTTAACCTAGAGGCAATGTGTGAATTATACATGCAGCACACAAACAGTATTAAAGTGAAAACACAGCACAAGAAAAATCCCAAACCACATTAAAAAAATAGAGTGGATTTTAATAAATAAAGCGATACCAGAACAACAAAAAATCAATCAGTAGAACTGGAGATATGCAATTTCAAAGTTTTTTTTGTGAAAATAGCACCCAAAACTACAAACCTTTATTCAGTCATCTGGTCATGCTACACATGGGGAAGGTCACAAGTTCAGGCCGACTGTGATGGAGCGTGGGTCATATAGAAAGATCATGTTAGTCCAGCTGAAGAGTTACCTTCTGAGTCTAGCGCGAAGCACTCTGTTCGTAGTGGAAGAGGCAGTGAAGAGCTTGTTGAGTAGCGCATGTGGTTATCACTGTAGAACGAAGAGCAGGACGGATGTCACAGGCTGTTGTTACTGTAGTGCCAGGAGCTGGCCTGACGTTGCAGATGGCTATAGCTATAGCTTCGGATTCACAGATGCTGTAGAGCGAAGTGCTGCTCTTGTGTTGCCTGTTCTCTATGGCACTTGATGTAACATGAAGAATGGTCTCACCTGAGCCTCACATTGGCAGATGTCAGTGCGAACGGGCCCTTTCACCATCACGAGGAACCCATACTTCAGGATTTTCACCTTTTCTTGCAGAGGAATACACTGTGTTACCAGCCAAGGGCCCAGGTCCTGGGGAGGCCTCTCTTCGGTATCAGGGACTCACTCCAGCAGAGGTCAGCAGGGCTGCAGGGCTCAGTCAGGTTTAGCTGGAGGTCCAGTACCAGTATCTCAGAAAGGAGGTGAGCCAACTGACCCTTGGAGTCACTTTGGGTTAGCCTGGGATTATGGTAAGCAGGTCTCATTTTCTTTCTCAGACAGCAAGACGACCTTCATTAGCATAGCAGTCCTCTTGCAGCAGGACAGTCCTTGTTCTGTAACTTCCACAGGTTCAGGAGTGTTCTGAAGAATGGTTCTGGAGATCCAATATTTATACCTGGTGCTAGCATTTGTGTGGGGGTACTCCCTGTCATACACCCTCTGGAACGTTCTTTTCTTTTCACTGTCAAAGCTCCAACCTGTTTGGGGTTACAAAAGACAAGGCAGGCCTGGTGCCAGATTCCTTTGTGTGTACAGGAGGCAAGCACTTTGAAATGTAAGCGGGACTGTGTACTGCTCCTCACAGTCATCCTGCCGGATGGCCCAACCTGTCCACACCTAATCCCCCATTTTGTTACTGGCTGGTAGCAATACACGAGACGCAACAGTAGAGCCATTCACTGGCATGTTATCCAGGGCACTAGAAGAACCACAAATGGTTGGAACAAGAAAGTGCCAACTTTCTTAAAGTGACATTCCCAGAATGCTTAGGCCTGCAAAAGGTGGATTTTACAATAAAGCTAGTACACCCAAACAGATGTACTAGTCCCAGAACACACTAGGATGGGGCCCGAGGGCTCATAAATTGAGAAACCTATCTCCACATGTTTGTCAATGTTCACAATTTCTCATCTCTTTCAACATTTCTTTTCATTCTCAAACAGAAGGTACAATAGTTCAAGGAATATGCAGTCCAAATGTTGCTTCACACTCGATCTGGTGTTGATACAAAAATCACTTGTGATGTCACATGAAGCGCAAAAAGAATTCAAACTGAGATCCAGTGCATTTCGGGTATGAACCCTTTGTCAGGGGTAACTGCAAAAAAATTCAAGAACCTAAATTCAGGTACAAACCAGTCCATAAATAGCATTCAGATGTGTGATGGTGACAGATGCCCAAGCAAAGCAAATAGAACTGCCTCGGAGAAAAAGAATATCTCGAAGAAAAAATGTGTTTTCCACAACATGCACAAACTGTCCTGATGATCATATTCCATAAGATGCCCAAAAACACGTGTCTCCAACCTGATTAACCTCCAACTTGTGCACCCACTCTTGAGAGTATCTTAAGTGGTTCATTCCTCAACCCACAAGGGAAAATCGTGCAGAAAATGCATGCAAACTGAACTGTATATGAATGATATAGTATGAACACGGAGCTTACAAAGTAAATGGATACGTGCACATACAAAGTGAAAAACACAACCTGTTAAACCCGAGCAAGCAGGTACCGATTCATGGTGCAAAGTAAAATGCAAAAACGTATCGAACTACAGGAAGCACAGATGCTTGCAGAGTCTCGCCTTTGCTTCAACACACAAACACCGGGAGTTCAACTCGGAACAGAGCAAAGAGTAGCAGTGTAGTCACTTCTAGAACAAGAGCCCGGTGACCGAGCCAGAGAATCAAGTAAAAGTGAAACACTGATAGTGAACACCAGAAACACAAGCGTAAAGAATGCTTAAGGGGCCAGCGCCACCAACCCTCAACAAATGCTCACTAGAACGAGCTAAATCTCCCGATCAGACGACGTATCTCACTCAGACAAGCAGACTGCTGCTATAAACTCATCCAGATAATCACCTCCGTGTGAACACAAACATGGAGTGAGGCTGAGCTCTTAACACAGATAGATGGAGCCCGTCTGTATGCGAATGTGACTGAAGAAAGACTGTGACGCAGTGCATGCAATGCGAACTGCTGTTTGGTTTAAATTATAAGCCAGAGAGCATGATACCACAATATTTGTAAAATCTGGGTTTTGCCAGGTCGAAATGGCAGTTTAAAACTGCACTCGAGGCTACAGTGATGCATGAGACATGTTTAAAAGGCTAATTTAGCGGACAGCACAATAAGTGCTACAGTCCTGCTAGTAGGATATTAATTTACAGGCTCTGGATACATGTAGTACTATTTACTAGGGACTTACAAGTACATTAAATGTGCCAATTAGTGGAAGGCCATTTTACAATTTTTAAAGGAGGCAGCACAAGCAGTTTGGTTGGCAGTGGTGAAGTGTGCAGAATCCAAAGGCTAAAAAAATAATTCAGCAGGACAGGAGGGTTGAAGGCAAAATGTTTGGGGGAATACCACACCAGGATGTCAGGCATAACACAAAGTTTGGGGAAAGAGATGAGGCCGCAGGAAGAATATTTTTCAGGAAGACATTTGAAGACAAATTAGAAATGCTAAACTTTATTAGAACATTGCAATGTTGGGAGCTCCATTGAAAAGAATGGAGTGCTCTGGGCTTCTAATGGCTGGTACAAGCCCGGAGTTCCAACGTTCCAATAGTTTTATTCACAGCTGTTGCTGTGAACAAAGGCCCCACGAGCCCGAGGGGATTTCAATCGGGCTATATGAGGCCTTTGTTTTACTTCTTAGAACATTCTGCCCTCTTCTGACGGAATGTTCTAAAGCCTTATATGCATTCGTAGCTGGGCTGTACCTGCATTAAAGTCCTGCCCCCTTGTTAAAGACCCTCGCCTTTGGCTCAGGCCTTTAATGCTAAAGTGGGCCTTTAATGGCTGGTATAGCCCACTAGGGTGGGCTATATGGCTATAGTATGGTATATGATAGCACATTCAACAAGATCAGGCCTTGAGTTGCAAGCCTTAAAACTAAAAATACATTTCTTTTAATTTCATTTGAAAAATAGTACATTAACAATAACTGATGTCTTAACTGGGTTGTACTTGCAATGCAGGCGCCGTCAATATTTAGGGCCGTTTTGACCATTCAGGATAATACTTGATGCAGCATTAAGCTAGTGAGGTCATCTTCTGCCACCTTTAGGTAGGAAATAATAGCCTTTCTAAAGAAGAAATATCACTGGCCTTGAAGTACCACTTTATACAGAAAATATCACTCCATGATCAGCATGTATGTATGTGTTTCTGCTGGTCACATGGCATTAGCACTATTGGTAATAAAACCAAGGGCATAACATATCATTTCATGCTACTGGCATTCAAACCAACAGCTGAAAAATACTTACAGGGTAAAGAAAGACATACAATTTAGTAGAGACTACTGTTTCTATAAGTGGTTGTTGGTTGCTCTTTACCCTTCTGTGTCTCCCCCTTCTGTGATATTCATACTGCCGCTGGTTTCTGCTTCACCGCTCTCTTCTGGATGACGTACATTTCAATACAAAAACTTGTGAAAAGCTGAGTATAGTTTTGTTGATTCTCTAACGAAGCATGGCTTCAGTGTGAAATAAAAAAATAAACTACTCAAAAATAGTCCTCAAGTGCCGATGAATTGCAGTATTTAACAACTTGTACGCCCAGTTTTTATAGATTCACTCTGATCAAACAGAATCCAGGGTTGTAACACAGTTAAACTTGGGGAGATAGTTGGCCACAATGTTGGTAAATAAACGTTCCTGCGTAATAAGTAGTATCATAGCCACAAGTATCTCAGTTCATCTTTTCAGGCGAATCAGTTTTGCTTCATCCAATCCCCATAGGCCATCATGCAGGAACAAATGAAGAGGACAGTCTCAGGGCTCTCAAAGTCTGTCTCGCCTTTCTCCCCAATCAGGTGATTCATCAGCTCAGCATTATCCGCATGCTCTAATTAGTCGTCTGTTATTAAAGCATAAGAGTATGCACATTTACGTTGACTGCACTTTGAAACAGAAAACTTTTTGAACTTACACATATATCCAAAAACTCCAGTACACCCATTGGAAGATTCGAGATGTATGATTTTCACTTGAAAGTCTTTCAGTAATGAAAAGATTTGTAATTGATATCAAGCCTCTTGGCAACTTTCATTTTGAATGGATAGATGCAAAATGTATGTACTGCCTTAACCATTCCTACCTATCAATGTCTTTAATGGCTCCCCTGCCTTAATTCATATTTATGCATGTTTTTTTCCTCCAAGAGCTGAATAATTTTGAGAGGATACTTTTGAAAGAGTATCTTTAATTGTGTGGTTTACACTTAAGAGTTTAGCTGCTGTTGTTTTAAGGCAGCTTCGAAGAAGAAACATTGTTGCATAATTTATTGCGAGCGAAACATACTTTCTCAAACTGTGTGTTGTTCCAATTCTGATACGTAATATGATGATCTGAATTCACGCATCCTCTGAAAAATCGTATTAAAATACTGTGCTTTCTTTATGAGTGGATTTGAACCGTGTCACTGTAAGTAAATGTAAGGATTATTGTGATAGAATAATATTGATGGTTCTCTCATAATGCAGCTCCTTGCTGTTCTTTTTAGATCTGTCTTGAAAGTGCACCTGTGTTCCGGAGATGTTTGTTGCTAATATGTGTGCAAATTAATAATTGTTTTCAGCAGCTGGCAGGAACTATTTTGTGAATGCAAATGCCAGCTTGGAACACATGACTTTCCAGGAAGCAGCACATCGTGCATGGTTACCTATTGCTCATGTGAAGGTGGATTTTTCTGTGTATGTAAAACAGAGTCATACTTGTCAGATCTTATTTTTAATTATTTGCTGTGGCCGAAACACTATTTCTAAAATAAATTATTTTGTTTAAATCATGACCCCAACTACATTGCCATACTTATGTTTATTTCATTTCAAGTAAACTTCATTTTAATTTAAATTGTGTTGATTTGGATGTACCTTGATGTTCCTACTCCGTGTTGCTCCTGCCACTCATTTTTTCTCCTGATGTGTTCACTTATCATGGCTCCTTCTAGCCGCCTCATTTTTCTCATTGGGCCAGTTGTTCATTGCTTCAAGCCTCCGCCTTTCCTTTGGTGTGTGGCTAATCATTGCTCCCTTCTGAACCTTCCCTTGCTTCTGATACAGCAGTTTATAATACCTGGGGTCCACTGAAAAGCCAGATAGTAGCCACAGAGCATAACTTGTGAACCAGAATGACCCTGTTTGTATGTCCTTAAGCAATTTATTCTCTCAAGGTGGCCTCTGCTCTCCTAAATTACTAATAAGGCTCTAAAATCTTTACCTCT
Source organism: Pleurodeles waltl (assembly GCF_031143425.1). Taxonomy (NCBI): domain Eukaryota; kingdom Metazoa; phylum Chordata; class Amphibia; order Caudata; family Salamandridae; genus Pleurodeles; species Pleurodeles waltl. Next base: position 468,479,549 of record NC_090439.1, read on the forward strand.
TTTTATACTCATGCTCATGTTTTTAAAGTTAAGTCTCCATTTACATCGGATACGATGATAGTGCCCAGCCTTGTCACACTTGTGTGAATTGTCAGACTCCAGCTGAAGCTTTATGTCATCTGTCAAAGAACACCCCCATGCTCTGTGACTGGAGTTTACTAGAAGTGCATTTGCGGTGCAACAATGTCCATGCTAATCATTTGCACTCACCCTCACCTGCTCGCTGAACAAGAATCTTTTGAGGATCCAGTGCTGCTTGTATGCATTGCGGAAACTCATTTAGACACGTCAGTTCAACATGCTAGTGAAGTTTCCACACGTTAGAGCTTCAGTCTCTGCAGAATAGACCAGCACCAGTGCTTAAGAGCAGCACATGCTGTACACTCCATTCTTTTCTCAGTGTGGCCTTGTTCTACCCATCCTGTTCAAATTTGCATCTTACATTGAATCTGGGGCCAAATATACAGAATGTAGGGATTGCAACTTCCTAATTGTGATTCTTTGCAAATCGCAAATAGAAAATCGCAATTCCTAACGTACAAAAACATACCTCATTATTATTAATGAGGTGGGTTGCAATTTGTGACCCATTAGGAATTGCAGCCATCACAATCATGGTGGCCTGCTGGGGTCAGCATACCACGATGTCTTTGATTGTTTTTTAAGTAAAGCAATTGATTTCTTAATGCAGCCTGTTTTCCTTAAAGGAAAATGGGGTGTTTTAAAAAAAAAAAAATATGTGTGTACGTTTGATTTTTTAAGTGGTCCTTTTGACCAGTGCCTACTCTTAAAAGGATTTGTTTCAACTTTCAGAAAGAGGAAGGGGTCCCCGGGGGACTCCTTCCCATTTGCGAATGGTTACCACCACCTTTGAGGTGTCAGTAAAAAATGAATGTTTTGCGACCGTCATTCAGTCTCAAAACATTCCAACATAACTTTGCAATTGGGTATTTGGAAGGGACATCCTAAACACACCCCTTACAAATACCGAACCGCTAAACACAAATTGCGATTAATTAACATGCTACCAAATCACAATTTGTGCTCTGTACATATGGAAATGAATTTTTGCAGTCAATAACAGCTAGACTCGCATCAGTCCATTACCCACCGCAAAAATGCTTTTGTACGTGTGGCCCATTGCTTATAATGATATGGCTTTGTTCGTATGTTATCCAACGATGTGTAGTATTTTAGTTGCCAGTATTAAAAACAAGTTCTTGTCTGTGTTGCTGGTCATCTAAAGTTTCTGTTAAGTAATACATAGACAACAACAATTGGCAAAGCAAGCAGGGCAGACCTTAATGTGCAAGACATGCAAACACATGCATAACATATGCTGTTTTCTTGCATCAGCAAAATAAAATTAAAAACAGTGTAATGCCTTTGACAATGTTTGTTTCTTGTTTCAGATTGCTGTCTGTTTACACTTTGTCTGATTTGTGATTTACTGCTTCACTTATGTGTATGTTTTGTCACTTTATTCTTTGTACTGATCTTCTTTATACTACAGACGCCAATGCAGGTGGTAGCTCATATATTGGTTTTAGCAATGTTTATGCATGTATGTTAGTGATCTCATAAACTAAATAGCATCCTTTCACATTGAGAGACAAAAAATTAAAACAAAGTGCTGCATACGAGTGACCATGCAGTTCCCGGGTCTTTTCTGATTCTACTCAGTTCTTGACTGATCCGGTAAGAGGGGCTTGCAAAGAAGCCTTTGTGCACCTGAGACCAAGATTTAGGGGACAGAGAGAGGCAGGCACTTCTTTACTTGTGGATTTATAGGTGTTGTCACTAAAATATCAATGGACTGTCGTTTGGAGATGCCAGTGTGTAGAATCGGGTGTGAAGTGTATATCATTTCATAGTTTTCATATGAAGCTACTTTTAGCTCATTCCTTCTGCTAAGTGTGATGTCTAAATACACCACTCACTGAAGGCTTAGACCCATATTTATACTTTTACACGCAAAAATGCACCATTATTTAAGGCCCACATCCCCCTGTGGTAGATTTTAGCACAGGGGGATAAATATGGCACTAAGGCCATATTGTCATTTTCTGGACGGGAACGCCTACCTTGCATCTCATTGACGCAAGGTAGGTTTTCAAATCCAGAAAATGACGTAAACTCCATAACTTTGGCACTAGACGTGTCTAGCACCAAAGTATAAATATGGAGTTAGGTTTGCGCTGAAATAGCGTAAAAAAAAATGACGCTAATTCTATGCAAACCGAGTAGAAATATGGGCCCCAATTAATTAAATGCTTACCACTGATATATGCAATTGTCTGCAGTACCCAAGTTTAAATACACGCAAGGTCAAGTGAGCCTTTCATCATCTTTCTGAGCTATGTAAATTGAGTACTATTAAATTATATAACAGTAGCTGTTTTTACAGAGTTTAGAAACTGCAGAAATGTTTCATGAAGCTTAAAAACAAGTTATTTTTAGAATTAGAAGTTTTTACTTTTAAGAGAATGTTAACTGTGCTGATGTCGAATGAGAGGAATGAGAAATATCACTGATCCTTTAGGGAATGAAACTGGAATGTTTCCAGTGACAGAAATAACGAAGTAGCAGTGTTTGCGTACTCGTGACAGTCAGCAAAACAAGGGGAAAACAATGTAACACAAAAGATGAAATATTGAAATAACATATGATGTTTTCAGGTTGCTTCATAAACAGTAATGGTAATTGAGAGAGGCGGGACATTTACTTTATGCATTTTATGATGGAGTTTTGCATAATCTGCTATGCCAATTAAGCCATGTCTAGTCCATTTTGCATTCTATTGAGACTGGTGAAGTTTTAACATTGCGCCAATTTGAAAATAGTTGTTATAAAGTGACGTGAAATTGTGAGTATTCGATAACTCAAGTTATCCATCTCCGAAGTTTTGCTTGCCTTCAGTGGGCAGCATTCGCCAGGGACACAGACACTTTTTTAGTTTGTGATCTAAACGTTACTTGATAGTCATTTAATAATGTTGTAGGCATTATATTTAAATTAGTCTTGACCCGTGAGAAACAGTTGATGGTGCAAATGTGTCCCCATGGTTTAAGTGAATTTGTTAGATTTATAGAGGTTTGTTGTTCTCGTTTCGAAATATAGTTGTTATGGATGTTGGCATTTAATAAGGGGTCTAATCTAACCAGCTACATATATTCTTTCCTCCTCAATAATTGTATTTCATTAGTCGAGATGTACGTAAATATTTACAGTCACTCCTCGAATTAAACTGACCCCTATGAATTAAGGGCACCATAAGAATCATGGAAGCTATCTTGTGTTCTTTAAAATGTGTCTTCTTTAGTTATCATTATGAATATTGTTGTATGTAGCTATCTTTTTAGATCCACTTCCTGATACATTTATTAAATGCTCCTATTTATAAGAATGATTTTTCAAGCTTCAAGTGCCCTCTTCAAAGTATGGTAGAGAAGAAAACATGCCGTGTAATTATGCCAAATTCAGCCATGTAATATTAATAAACATTATATGGGTGAATTCGGTATAATCCACTGAAATGTTTTCTGCACATTAGTGGTTGCATTTCACTTTTCAAAATCAAGACAGCTGGTTTATTTGATCACCAGGTTTATGTACTTACCATTTCTGTCAGCCATCATTTGAGAGGAACCTGTGGCAATCCTTTGCTTCATCTTTGTGAGAGGAAACAATTGGGTGCAACGTATTAATAATCACCAATAATTCCTGAATTTTTGATAGCTGAGCTTTTTGGCAAAGCGAAGAAAGGAGATGTATTAACTATAACCATAGGTGTTGTGCATATTTGCTATTAGATCATCGATGCCCCATAGACACGTGCGCAGTATTGAAGTTGCTTTATTTGTTCGTTAATTTAAATACTTATTGGATTTCATTCACATAAGAGTATAACAAAATCTGGAGCTGATGGAGTATTTTCACAACAAGAAAGATTTCTACGTTGAACTTGAGGTGAAATGTGATACATGTGTGGAGCGCCATATAGTAAAGGCTTGTATTTTGGCGCGGTGGTTGCCACATATTAATTCTTTTTGGTGGAACAAATTGAACCAGTTTCTATCCAGTTTTCATTATCCTCAGAACGTAATATTATGTAATCAGGTTTGTAAAGGGCTCTGATACCCAGAATCGAGCATCCAGCTCTGAATTCCAATCCATACAAGGATAACACTGAAATCCAGTGGCTGACGCAATGTGGGGGAGCTCTGAGTTGGAACTCTTGTGCTCAAAGATACATATGTCTTTGAGCCAGTCTAGGTGCATTTGCAATCATCGTTAAGTCAGTTTGAATGCCAAAATGTCCTGGTGAAAACTTGTTTAAAAACCTAGGGTAGTCCTCCTCCTATTTTTTCCCCTGCATCCTTTTCTATGAAATACAATTCTGCTCCACTTAGCCCACCTGAGGTTTCGGGATGATTTCTCAAGGGGAGACTGAGGAAAAGGGGGGTCCCAAAAAACATTTTTCCCTTGCAATTCTCATAGGGTTTTTAGACATGACTACAGCCCATACATGACTACACTTTCCCATAGGTATTTTAGACATGACTACAGAATATATATATATATATATATATATATATATATATATATATATATATATATATATATATATATATATATATATATATTTTTTTTTTTACCTACTGCGGGTCACCAGTAGTTAGTTGTAGTTAGGACCTAGTTTCCATAGGAAAAGCGTTTTTTGACTTGGCTATATCTGTGGTGCTGTATGAGGAATCTCAATGTAATTTTCCAAAAAAAGTGTCCTCCCGGTCTTGTGCATGGGAAGTTTCCAGATGATCCATCAACCGGGGGCAGAATAAAAGGGAGGGTCAAAAAGCTGTGTTTCCCATGTTAATTTCCATAGAGATTTTAGACACGACTGTAGCCTGAACTGCTGAACTGAATTACACCAAATTTGTCTGGAAGATAGCTCTTGGTCCGGAAACCACCCTCTGTGTTATTTGATGTGAATCCGCTCAGTAGTTTTTGAGATATTGAAGGAAAAATAAATGTATATATCTGGGCAGAGCCTAAGCACAGATCTCATGGTGAGATCAGATTGACTGTCAGCACTAAAACCAGAAAGTGATGACAGCCATCTTGGTACCAATATACGTGATAGCACCCCATTGAAATGCCTTGTAGTGAATGGCAGGTTTTGAAGGTCACAAAAAGGAGAACGTATAAAGGGGGAAAAAAGATTTTAGTTAGATTATAAATCATTTGTTGCTAAGGTGATTTCACCCTGTAAAAAAGCCTTCTCCTGGGATTTCAAGAATCATGTTTGAGAGAAAACTATTTTCTCATGCTTTTCGCATAGAGGTTATCAAAGGTGCTCCAGCAGCTACAATTAAAGCATATTTTCTGTAAATTCACACTGATATTCTCAGTAAAACATGTACCTCCAACAGGAGCAGTCTGGTTGTTGATTCCCTTGTGTTCTACTGCAGCCTCCCACTGTGTTGTAAAGAACAACTAGAGCACTAACAGTCTTGCTTATGAGCAACATGTAGAACATGTATAGCCATCTTGATTCAATCAAACTGGTAAAACTTAAAACATTTAAGTTAGAAAGGAGCAAAATGAGGGGGTTCATTTTGACATCAAAATTATGGTTAGTGCTGCAGAAAGAAAATTATATACATTTTAAGTGAGTTCTATAATTTTTCCTGCTGTACTTCCAACAGGAGCAGTCTGTTAGTTGACTGAAAAATGTTCTAGCATTCGCATCAAGAATATTTAATTCTATTAAAGACACAGAGTCAAGGATTATGCTTCTCCTTCTTTGCTGTTTATTAACAAAACCATAGACAGCAGCCAATCAGAACATACTTAATAAAAAAACTACAAATCCCGGAAAAAACTGAGCTGACATCATTTCCCGTACGTCAGCCCCGATGCCACAGACTATATAAGCAGCGAGGAACCATAACACGTCTTCTTTCTTTGCTCTGAATATAAAACCGTATGTCACCGGTCCCATAAAAAACGGCGGCAAATTAAACATGAACTTGATTCGATGCAGAAACTTGCAGTGCTGCATAGGAAGCCTGGCATCTTCCCGTCATCCAGTCTTCTGATCTGGAGCTGCAAAGAAGAAAGAAATATTCTCGTCATAGACATTTGTTGAATACAAACTACTTCAAATAACAACCAAAGGCATCTTAGGCAAACCATTCCTTAGTTAATCACGTCATTGAAAACACATGCAACATAAAAGATTAACAATTCTTTGGCATCAACCTTCAGAATATAAGACATCAGTCCGAGTAATTACCCATGACAATAAGAGGGTGGGCATGATTACTAATAGGACGGGATAATCCTCGCCTCCGTGTCCTTAATAGAATTAAAAATTCTTGATGCGAATGCTAGAAAATGTTACATTCTGTGGCAGGACCGGAGGCTCGGATTATGCTTGTTTAAAGCTGGTGTACCACAATCGAAGCCACATCAAGGATAGGTTTATAATAAAATCTCTTAAAAGTAGAATCTGTCGACCAGTCTGCCGCTCTCATTATGTCTTGCAGTTGAGACTCAAGGCTGAAAGATTTGGACGCCATTGCTCCCCTGACAGAGTGAGCCCCAAAAGTGGAAGTGTCAATACCAGCTTCTGACAAAATCCACTTCACCCAGCGTGCCAATGTAGCCGAGGACACAGGATGAAAGGCTTTTGTAAAGCAATCAAAAGTTGACTCCCAGTAGATTGTCGAAATTCCCTGGTGCGATCTTCGTATTCTCGCAGACATTGCACAATACACAGTTTAGGATTCTCAGAAAAACTAGGATAAGTTACTTACCTTGAGAAAGTTTTCGTCCTCCGGGATATGGAGAAAGTCACTCCCTCAGGAGAATATACTCTACCTGCAATATCCAGAGCGCGAACATCCAACACTCTCCTGCAGGAGAGGAGGCACAATAGAATATTCAGCTTTGTGGACAACTGCTTCCTGGATAAATCTACATTGCAAGGCCATTTCTGCAAAAATATTAGGATGATATCCACATCCCATAAAAATGCATACTTGGGTTGAGGAGGATTAGACAACCGGATGCCTCTCATTACTCTGCTCACCAAGGGATGTTCCCCACGGGTTTCCCTTCCACAAACGTGTGTCCAGCAGATATAGCTGACCTGTAATTATTAACAGAGCAGTAGCTCAAACCTTCTGAAGCCAGTTCAGCTAAGAAGTTAATCAAATCTGTAATGGGGCCACCCAAGGGATCCAGGTTCCGTGGGTTGCACCAACCCACCCACCTGTGCCAGGCGGATAAATATCACCTATGAGTGGAGTCTGCCCAGGAGGTGGAGATGAAGGAGATAGCGCTCTCCAAGAGGCTCAGCAAATACCAGCGTTGCCCGAAATGCGCCAGGCCATGAGATGCAATGTGTTCTGAACAATGAGTGGATGAGGTTGCCCCAACGGTTTAATAACAGATTGGGTTTGAACAGAATCCGGACTGGAAGGTCTCGGGAAAGCTCCAACAGGAGAGGAAACCACGCCTGTGCTCTAAAAGTTGGAGAGACTAGGATCAATTCCGCTCGCTGTTGCATCACCTGAGAAGCTACTCTTGGGAGCATGATGAACGGGGGAAATGCATAGAGGAGAGGGCCTGTCCAATTCTGCAGGAAGCCATCTGAAGCAGTGGCCAAGGGGTCCGGTCTCCAAGAAAAAAAATCGGTCTATTCCATAAGAAAGACGAGATGCAAAGAGGTCTATATGACATTGACCCCATCTCGTCTGTAATGCCTGAAAAATGGACGGCTGGAGTTTCCACTCGCTGGGGTCTTGGAGATATCTGGAATTCCAGTCCGCCACTACATTGAGATAACCCGGAAGGTATTCTGCCATTACAGAAATTCGATTCTGAAGGCAGTATTGCCAAAATGTTCTGGCAATTTGGAGAAGGGCCAGAGACCTCGTTCCCCCAGGTTTGTTGATATAACGGACTGCTGAAATGTTTTTCATTCGAAGCAGAACGCAACAACTGGACCGTGGAGTCAGAGTTCTTATCGCAAAGGAACCTGCTAGAAGTTTCAAGCAATTGATGTGAAGATCTCTTTCGTCACAAGACCATCGACCACCAGTGGAGACGGTGCCACAACGAGCTCCCCAGCCCCACTTGCTGGCGTCGGATTCCAGGATAACATCCGGGTGAGATCCGAATATGGCTCTGCCGTTCCAGGCTGCCATGTGACCTAGCCACCACTGCAACTCGTAGCGCATCTCTGGGGTGAGGTCTATGAGCTCTGAATAGTTCACACCCCTCTGAAGATGGTGGATCTTGAGACGTTGAAGCGCCCTGTAATGTAAAGGATCCGGAAATATGGCTTGTATGGAGGACGCCAGTAAGCCCACTATTCTGGCCAAGATCCTGAGAGAAATCCTGTCCTTGAGAAGGACTGACCGGATCTCCTTCTGGATTGAGTGTAATTTCTGGACCGGTAAAGACAGAAGGGAGGTAACAGAGTCTATCTGGAACCCCAGGAATTCCATCTGTCGAAAAGGAGTCAACTCCTATTTGGAGACATTGATGAGAAAACCTAACTCTTGAAGTAGCTGAATGGTCCATTCGAGGTGTCACATACGGGACTGAACGTCCTGTGCCATCAGGAAGATGTCATCGAGATAGACAATCATCCGAACCCCCTGGTATCTGAGGTTCTCCACCACTGGGCGCATGACCTTGGTGAAGCACCAAGGCGCCGAAGAAAGGCCGAAAGGAAGGACTTAGAAATGGAACCATTGATTGTCCCACTGAAACTGTAGGTATTTTCTGTGTGGAGAAAAGATCGGGATCATTAAATAGGCATCCTTGAAGTCCAAACGGACCATCCAGTTGCCCTCTCTGAGTGTGTCTCTGGGCAAATGTATCCCTTTCATTTTGAAGTGTCGGTAAATAATCCAACTGTTGAAATCTTTCAGATTTATAACCAGTCTGGAACCCCCTCCTCTCTTTCTTGCTGCAAAGATAGTGCTGCAAAACCCCGAAGGTTCCAGGTGGCAGGGGGTGATCGCACCCTTGTCCAACAGTTGATCTATCTCCTGTTGAACAAAGGCGCGAAGAACACAGGAAAAAAGGATTGGTGGAGGCATGACAAACTGGAGGGGGGTCCCAAAAAATTAGAGATGGAACCCTCAGACCGTCTCCAGCACCCAGTGATCGGACGTCAGAAGGCTCCAATTGTGTAAGAATTGACTGGTCCTGCCCCCCAGTACTACTGAAGAAGGGGATATCAGTCTTACCTTGAGAGGTTGTGTTAAAGTTGGTGCTGAATTGGGAGCGGGCGCCGCGACTGAAGCGACCTCGTCCAGCACGACTCTTCGATAGGTAGAAGGTGTCTCTGTCCTGGGCCATGAAGCCTCTTCCTGAGGAAGTATAGCTTGTGGGAGGGCCGCAAGAGGCATTGCGGCTGGCCAGACACCATCGACTTCTGCCGGCCTTGGCAAAAATTAGTTGGTGAAACACCTTGTTCATGGAAGTTTGCACTTTGTCCAGCACCATAAAGGTGTGGACAAACTTCCCCAGACCCTTGACGAACTTATCCCCGAAGAGGAGGCCGTCCCCTAAAGGCCCTGGTTCCGCCGTGGCTAGCTCTTTCAGTTTAGGATCTATACAAATTAAAATGGACTTTCTTCTCTCAGTGGAGAGGGCGCAATTTGCGTTCCTGAGCATACATATTGCTCGCTGAGCCCAACCTGTCAAAGTGTCTGGGTCGATGACCGTGCCAGATTCTTTAGCTGACACCACCAGGTCTAGGATTTTGCAGAGGGGCCCTATCAGGTCGAGGAGCTTGTTCTGGCACATTTTCTAGGACCTGTCACTGCCTTTTTTTGGGTCCTTGGAGGACCTCTTAATGAAGGTGGCTAGGTTAGGGTCCAATTTGTGTGTAAGTCCACCTTATGTGGAATGTCTTGACGGGGCATTCGGAACTCAGTCTGCCACATATGTCTTTGTCCAGGGGTTTCCTGAGCCGAGAATAAACGTAATCCGAGCCCATAGGAAGGGGAGTCCAGTCTGAGGATCTCAGGTGTACTATGGCTCTAGGGTCAAAATCAAGGGAAGAAGGGTGTTCTGGGACCTCACAAGTTGGGGTGGAGGCTGAAGAGGAAAGTCTTTGGCGTTTGGGCCGGGAAGAGTCTTCGTCAGAGCCAGAGAGTGAAGCGGGAGATTCATCTGACTGAATGTCAGGAGGAGGAGGTAAAACCTGGGTGCTGGTAGAGGGTTGGGCCTAGCATTCGTGATCTGTGCCCAAAGATTGTGGCAGTCGTGCTAAAGGAACTGCATGAGGCCAATTGGAGGAGCGACAATTTTGGTCGTCCGTCAGAGGAGCAGAGTGCGCTGGGATAGTCTGACCGTAAGGAGGGACCGTCAGGACATAACGTTTCAATTACCGAGCAATTGGCTGCAGGGCCACATCGAGGGCTCTGTTAACAGATTGAGCCACTGAAGCGTCCAAAGCATGGACAATATCTTCCGCCAACAGCAGGTCCTCCTGCTCCAGATAGGTAGCTGGCTGCTCATTAAACTGCGTCTCTGCCATGGCCAGACCCTTGAAGTTAGTAAATACTGTGGCAGAGCTGAAAATCGCCTCAATACTCTATGGGCCTGCACAATTAATGGAGGGGGCACCCGACACACTATGCCACTCTGGAGGCTATCAATCTATCAATCTGTGGCCAAGCAGGTGCTATAGCGCCACAACCACCTCAGGAAATATCCTGTAATAGCCAATTTCTAACCCAGGCTAATGGGCCTAGGAGGGACGTCAACTCTCCACTGTGAAAAAGCACTTTGGAGCTGACTCACTGACTGCCCAGTCAAGCGTGGGCTCGCTGTCACTGTCAGGATAGTGAAACTGACCCGCAGCGCTTAGCGCGCGCGTCGGCAGCAAGCCAAAGGAAGGACCAATGAATTGGTGCCGAAACGCCACGCCCCTCACCCTCCTGGCACCTCGCCGGGTGCCTAAACCATGCGGCGATGCTCTAGGAGGAGCGCATGACAGAATACAAACACTTGCATCCCCGCGCTACTCCGATCGGCGAAAAGGCCAAGAGAAACAAAGCACAACAGCAATAAAATACAATATAAGAAAAAGATGACAGCACTTATCTGACGCGTAAACAGCAAAGAAAGAGGACGCATTATGGTTCCTCGCTGCTTATATAATCTGAGGTGTAGGGTCTGACGTACGGGAAATTATGTCAGCTCAGTTTTTTCTGGGATTTGTAGTTTTTTTATTAAATATGTTCTGATTGGCTGCTGTCTATGGTTTTGTTAATAAACAGCAAAGAAGGAGAAGCATAATCCGAGCCTCCGGTCCTGCCACTGAATCCCTTGTGTTCTATAGCAACCTCCCAGAATGCTCTAAAGAACAACTAGAGAAAAGTCCTACTTTGACAAAATGTTGGCACACCTGAAGCCATCTTGATTAAATCAAACTTGTAAAAATGTAACATTTATTTATGAAAGGAGCAAAATGAAATCATTTTGTCATAGAAGTTGTGGTTAGTGCTGCTAAAATAAAAATTAGGACACATTTTAAGTTTGTTCTTGAATATCTTCCTCTTCTTTTTCATTAAAACATTCTGGCACGTAGACTGAAACATGCACTTTCAGCACCAGCAGCAGACGACCAGTTAACTCCCTGGTATTCAGCAGTTTACTACAAGTGTTCTAATGAGCAACATGAGTGCTAACATTCTGAATTAATTCCAAAAGTGTGGCACATTTGACCGCCATCTTGATGGAATCTGAGTAAAAATTGAAAGCATTTTCTACTGAGGATACTTCAGTAAATGAGGAGATTATGGAGCTTAATAACAAATATGTCTCCCAAGAGGGCTACGAGAGAAAAAAAGAGTGCAAATGTAGCACAAATATCACCCAAATGTAGCCCAAGGATATCCCAATGACAGAAGTGTGCAAAACACTTAGGGGGTCACGGGAGCACCGCCAACAGGCTGGCGGTGCTCCCGAGGGCATTCTGACTGCGGCGGTTCAGCCACGGTCAGAAAGGGTAAATCGGCGGTCTCCCCCCGGTTTACCACTGCCCGTTGGAATCCTCCAAGGTGGCGCAGCTTGCTGCGCCGCCGAGGGGATTCTGACACCCCCTACCGCCATCCTGTTCCTGGCGGTTCGCCCGCCAGGAACAGGATGGCGGTAGGGGGTGTCGCGGGGCCCCTGGGGGCCCCTGCAGTGCCCATGCCAATGGCATGGGCACTGCAGGGGCCCCTGTAAGAGGGCCCGCTTGTATTTCACTGTCTGCATAGCAGACAGTGAAATATGCGACGGGTGCAGTAGCACCCGTCGCACCTTCCTACTCCGCCGGCTCGATTACGAGCCGGCTTCATCGTGGGAAGGACGGTTTCCCCTGGGCTGGCGGGCGGCCTTTTGGAGGCCGCCCGCCAGCCCAGGGGAAACCTCAAAATACCCACTGCGGTCTTCCGACCGCGGTACGGTATTTTGGCGGCTCCCGCCGGGCGCGCGGTGACCGCGCCCGGCGGGAGTCAGAATGACCCCCTTAATTTATTCGCTTTTTTGCAGTTTTATATTGAGCAGACTTAACCCGAAGATATTGAAGTGCTTTACATGAGCATCAGTTACATTACACAAGGACACATTCCTTAAGGGCTTTAGGTATGGGGAATTAAGTGATTTGCCCAGAATCACAGGATGTCTAACTGATGTTGAAACTCAAACCAGGTTCCCTAGTTGCAAAGTCTGCAGATCTGGTCATAACGCTACATTCTCTGCCCTTATTGTAATATATAATCAAGTGATATACTGGGGAAAAAAATCAAGATAGCAAACAATTTAAAAGTGCTTTGTTGCTATTTGAGAACTCAGAAAATATGTCCTCATTTTTTGTTGTACAGCACTAACCATATTTCTATAGGAATAAGACCTACCCTCTCAGTTTTATCATTTCTAAATGAAGTGCTTTAAGTATTACAGTTTTAATAATATCTAGATGGTGTCAGGCGTGTCACACTTTTGTAATAAATTTAGAGTGTTAGCAAACTAGTTGTTCATTAAAATACTGATGGAAGACAGATGTCAGGGGCATGAACTCTGTAAAATTGAAGGCAGGGAGGAAGGTGCAGAGGCAAAAAGTTGACCATGCTGGGCAGGTGAAGGGGCAAAGGCAGCATAATGGACCAAGGCGGGCAGGGGGAAGGGGGCAGGGGCAACAAACCAACTATGCAGGACAGGCGAGAGAGGCTGCACAATATAAGAGACCACTGAGAGCAGAAAGAAGAGGCAATGGCAGTACAACCATACATGGAAAAGACCTGATTCAGGCAGGAGACTCTCAATGTTTTTAAGCCCAAAAGGGCTTTATTTTATGTGTCTCCTGAATAAAATCTCCTCTTTCTCTATGTACGTCAATGGGGAAAACCAATTCCCTAGGTTTTTTCAAAATCTCCCTCTTACCAAGTTCATAATGTTGGCAAGTATGGTACATTGCATCACTGATGGCGGGAGGAATGAGGCAGGCACATGGACTCGGAAAACAAAGGGCAGGAGGGAGATGGGCAGGGGCACAAAACTGACCTTACAGGATAGGCGTCAGGGGTTGCAGCAGCACAATACACCACTCAGGGCAAGTGGAATGGCAGTGCTGCACATCTGACCATGGAAAGCAATAAGGAGGGGACAGGGACATGCACATGGACAACGGAGAGCTGAGGGGAAAGAGGCAAGGGCAGCAAGCTGACCTTACTGGACAGACAGGAGGAACAGTTGCAGCATAACCGACCATGAAATGAAGGGCAGGAGGGATGAGGCGGAAGCACAACAAAAGACCAGACAAGGCAGGAGGGGGACAGGGGCCTCCACATGGAAAATGGACAGCAGGGTGCAAGGAGGCTGGACTGGAACAGATAACTGACCATGGAGGGCAGACGGAATGGCCACTCGAAGCATAACACACCATGGAGGGCAACAGTGAGACTTTAATGGCAGACATGCAGACAATGGAGGGAAGGTGGGAGGGTATCAGAGGCAGCAAGCTGACAACACAGGATAGGTAAGAGGGGCTTTGGCAGCACATAAGGTCATGCATGACAAGCAGGAGGGTTAGTAGCAGCACAATGGCCATGGTAGGCAAGAGGGAGAGGGCAGGGTCATGCACAAAGGACCACAGAGCTCAGAAGGGTTGGGAAGGGGTTGGAGACAGACAAGAGAAGGCAGCGGAAGGGCCTTCACAACAGACCACGCAGGGTAGGCAGGTGGAGCAGTTGCATCATAACAGAGCATGGAGGGCAGAAGAGAGTGACAGCAAAATGGATCATGGTGCACAGGAGAGAGGGAATGGGGCATAGAACTCGGACAGGCAGGGTGGAGGTGGCAGGGGCAGGCGGCAGTCATCTGACCATGCTAGGCAGGTAGGGGGGTAGTGGAAGCTCAACAGAACACTCAGAGTAGGTAGGAGGGGTAGTGGCAGCTCCATGGGACATGGTTGGCAAAAAGGAGGGAGCAAGGGTAAGCACACAGACATCAGAGGGTGGGGGAAGGAGGGTCGGGCAGCAAGCTAAGCACCGAGGCTAAGCAGAAGGGCAATGAAGGGGCATAGAATTGGGCAACAGTGGGCAGGAGGAGTGAGCAGGGACATCAAGCTAAATGGAGGGCAGTGGCGCAGATCAGACTTTGCAGGAGGGAGGGTGCTGGTGCATGGTCTCTGACAACAGACGGTAGGGAGGAGATGGCTGGGACAACAAGTTAACTATTCAGAGCAGGCGGGAAGGGCAGATCAACGGCCACCCAGGGCTATAATGAGGGAGCAGGGGCATGGACTTGGACAATGGATGGCAAGGAGGAGGGGTAGGAGCAGCAGCCTTTGGGGAGTGCAGCACAATGCCAGGCCAGGCCCTGCATCCAACTCCCCCCCACCATGCATTGCAATGAACATTCTACTTAATGTTAAAAAATGCAGGAAATTCACTGAAAAAAATTAAGGTTACAGGGACGTTATAGTTAGGTGGTAGCATTAAAAAAAAAAGCTTTAGAATTCACTAATAAAACCAAAGGTTACAGGGACTTTTTAGTTAGGTTTATTTTTTACATGCAGAAAATATATATTAAGCTGTTATTGTTATTTCAAGTAACTATAACTTGTGCCCTAAGGTAACTATACTCGGGCCCTCGCCATACACTGCTAATTGTCCCCGATATTACATCACTCATGACATCTTCTATGACATCATTAATAATATCACTGTAACATTTGCAGTAAAATTATTGATGAGGAAACTGTGCAGACGAGGGAGTGAGTTATAGTTACCTTACAGCATGAGTTATAATTACTTGAAATAACTCTAACAGCTGAATTTATATGGGTTTGTGCATGTAAAACCTGAACCCAACACTAATGTCCCAGTAACCTTTGTATTTTAAGTGCATATATATATATATATATATATATATGTATATATATATATATATATATATATATATATTATAAACGAAGAATTTCACGACACTCCACAAGGTACGATTGCACGTGTATTTTATTGCAAGCTACAACCACCTACGCGTTTTGACTCTCCAAGGAGTCTTGATCACGGTAAATGAGTCCCTCCTTTCTTTCCCTTTTTATTCTCAATATTGTCCCCGCATTTGCAATGCATTCAGGATATTCTAGTTTATACAAATCTAAAACATTCACATTTTAATTAAAAAACAAAAACACATTATCTTTTAAATTTCATACATTGTTCATTTCTTTCTGGCTATTTATACTAATCATTTTTAGCACTATTTCTTAACCTCTGATTGTCATTCAAAAATTCTTCTTCTGGACAAAAGGCTTCACTCTATATCAACTTTATCGCTAATCGAGGGAATTTTTTGGTTGCACAATCATTTTCAATCTTGAACTTTTTTCATATTGACCACACATTTTCTTACAAAGTTTATTACTTGTTTTTTATGCTTATTTCTTAGCAGTAATAATTATACTACATGATATCAATTCCAAAAGTGATAACAATAACTCTTCCTTCTAAACTGATTAATCTCTACCAATATGAATATCGGCTAAGTGCCTATCATGTCTACCTATTAATTGTGCTTTTTCCATTTATATCTTTTTTCCAATTGAAATATTCCCTAACCACCTTCAAACCACTCTAAATCATAAGTGAACATACAATTATTCGTCCATATTTGATCCATATGGTATTTTGGTACGGAGCTGGATAATATATCTACTCTCCAATTGTCTGAGCTTTATGGTTCTATCACCTCCTCTCTCATTCTGATTGATATGTGCTATTCCCAGAAATCTTAATCCTCTCCAATCCTTTGTATGTCTTTTGAAAAAATGTTTTGCCACCGCATAACTCAGATCTTGATTTGTTATGGCTCCGATGTGTTCTAAGATCCTTTTCTTTAGTGGACTTATTGTGCTCCCACATATCTCAAGCCACATTCACATTCAAGGATATATACCACATATTGGCTGTTACAGGTAATTCTTTGAGAAATATGTATTACCTTTCCTTTGTGATCTGTAAATGTTTTTGTATTTCTTGCAATTTTACATACTTTACATCTATTATATTTGTAGAAACCCATAGCTTCATTGTTCAACCAATTTTTCACTATTGGTGCTACATAATGACTATTCACCAATATGTCTCTCAATGAGCGTGACTTTCTACATGTTACTAGAGGTTTGGGGCATATCTTTTGCGCAAGATCTTGATCGCTTCTCAATATTTTCCTATGCTTCCTGAATATTTGTTCTATGCTTTTACTTTCCTTGCTATATGTAAAGATTAAACGAGGAGATACATCCTCCTTCGTTGTTCCTTTTGTCAAAGATTTATCCATCAAGGTTTCCTGTCGAGATATCTTTTTTGCTCTTTGTTGGAAAATTAGTTATTGGTAAGGGCAGGTAGGTACCTACACCTAGCAACAAGCCACTAACCTCCACTTAGGTCCAGTTAGGTCTCAGTAAATTAACCCCAGCTCAACCCTTGGTAGCTTTGCAACGAGCGTCAACGCTTAACTTAGGAGACAGTGTGTAAAGCATTCAAATATCACAAAACAGTAATTAAATAAAACACAGGAACCAGTTTAAAAATCGAAAACCAATTTATAAAAATAGTTTATATTTTTATCTTTAAAATGACACAAAAACGAATAAAATCGGATAAAGGGAACCGGAGATATGAATTTTTAAAGAATTATTATTTTTCTAGCGCTTAGAAACAAAAAGCGCCAATCGGGTCATCTGGTTGCACCTCGACCGGGGCAAAGTCAAAGTTTCAGGCCGACCGCGATGGAGCCCTGCTCGGCTACAGGTCGCGGGAGGCCTCGGTTAAAAAGTTACCTTCTGACTTAGTCTTTATTTTGAAGATTTTCTTCACCGGGACGAACCTGCCAGTCCAATCCGACCTCCTGGAGCCCTTCTCCGGATACGCGATGCTGGATTCCTCGGTGGAGATTTTTACCTTCGGACTTAGTCGTTTTTTCGAGGTGAAAATCCTTCGACCGGGGTAAACCTGGATCTTGATCCGACGTCCATGGAGCCCTTCTCGGATACGATGGCTGGAAGGTCCCGGTCAACTTTTTACCTTCGGACTTAGTCTCTTTTTCTGAGATTTTTCTTTACCGGGACGAACCACCAAATCAGGCCGGGTCGCGGTTGAGGCAAGCCGGCTAGAATTGCCGCGGCGGGTCGGTCCCTCTAGGGAGCTTTTTTACAAAAATTCTCAAATCTTCTCCAAACTTCTGGGGCTTCACCCAGATGTCCTTTTAAGGTTTTTTTGGGGGGTCCACAGCTCACCCCAAGGGTCCAGAAGTTCTGTGATGGTCCTTGGGGGGTGCGGACTACAACTCCCAGAATGCTCCTGGCGCAAACTCCTTTTTGGCCACTGGACAGTGGTCAGCTGGTCACTTTCTTCAGGAGTTGGTGCAGGGGACTCTGGTTAGCAATTTTTCACCTGTAGCAAACAGGGAGTCCCTCCTTGAACCAGTTGAAGCCAGGCAAAGTCCTTCTTGTGGTGAAGCCCAAGTGTGCAGCTGGTGCAGTCCTTCTGAGTGCAGGTTCCAGGTGCAGGCCAGGGGTCCAGCAGGGCAGTCCTTCTTCTCCTTTAGTTCTTCCTTGTTGGAATCTGATGGGGATCTGAGGTGTGGGTGCAGGTCTGCCAGTTTTATCCTTGCTCCTGGGTGAAAAGCAGGGGGGTCCTGGTTCTCCAATCAGGGGCAGGGTCCTTCCCCCTGCGATGACCACTTCCTGGGAAGTGTGGCAAAAATCCATCCCAGTGGGCAACATTCTCTAAAAATCCATCATGGCTGAATCTGATTTTTGGAGGTTACATCTCCCTGAGCCCACCCACTGGTGTGGCTAAAAATCATAAACACACCCCTCTCCTGCCCTCTCCTAATCTAATCAAGGGGGCACCTAGTTGTCTGGGGTTGCAGGATGTGGGGGTGTTGCTGGGTGCTCCAAATGTCCTTCTCTGCCTTTGAAGACCAGTTTGGCAGCCCTCCCCCTTCCTGCCTCACTATCTGCTGAGGGGAGATTCTCTCCCACAGGCACATTCCTTTGTGTGAAGCCAGGCCACTTCACACCTCATCAAGGCAGCTTGGCTAAGCTGCTGCAGGCTGGCCAATCAGAGCACAGCAGCAAAAACAATGCAGGGCTGAAATTGGCAACTTTTTAGGTAAAGTCTAAAACTTTTTACCTGAACAAGTTATATTAAATCCAACAACTGGAAGTTGTGGGATTTATTACAACAATTAATTTGATACCAAATTATTGGTATGCAACATTTAAGGAGACTTTAAAATTTAAAATAAAGTCTCCCCATTCTAGCCTATGAAGGCCATTTACTTCAATGAGGGAAAAACGAATTTGGCTGTTTTTACCTCACCAGGGCTTATAAATCGATTTTTATAAAGTCCCTGCTTATAGTTACATGGCACCCAGCCCTAGGGGCACATAGGGCACACCTTAGGGGTGACTTATATGTAAAAATAAGGTAGTTTAAGACTTTGGAACTACTTTTAATTCCAAAGTCGAATTTGCATATAACTTTAATTTAAAAGCAGCCAGCAAGGCAGGCCTGCCTTTAAAATGACCCTGGGCACCTCAGGAGTGCACCTATGTGTGCACCACCTATGCTGTGGTCCCTAAACCTACATGCCCTACCATATACTAGGGACTTATAGGTAGGTTAACTTAGCCAATTATAATTAGCCTAATTTGCATATCCATTTTA
Organism: Pleurodeles waltl; assembly: GCF_031143425.1. NCBI lineage: Eukaryota > Metazoa > Chordata > Amphibia > Caudata > Salamandridae > Pleurodeles > Pleurodeles waltl. Next base: position 468,498,808 of record NC_090439.1, read on the forward strand.
TACAGAGCACAGGCCCTGGGACTGGTTAGCAGTACCCAGGGCACCATCAGAGTCAGGAAAACACCAGCAAAAAGGGGAAAATGGGGGCACAAAGTTAGGGGGCCTCTGCAATCAGCCCTGTTTTCTCACACTCTTTTTTCACCAAGGCCATGTTTGCTAGTGAATAACCACGGTGAATAAACTGTTTTTTCACCTTAGTAAATTGTTTTTCCATTTCCTTGTCATTAGAACAGTTTCGTCTAGTTCTTATAAATTCCCCAAACAGAATGCTTTTCAACAATGGTTTGGGATGGAAACTACTCCTGTGCAGAATACCGTTGGTAGATCTTGCGTTTCTAAACAGAGTCGTGTTTATCTGGTTATCTTCTATATACACTCGAATGTCCAAAAAATCAATTTGTTTTTTGTCAATATTATATGTGAAATTTAAACCACAGTCATTTTGATTCAAAGTTTGAAAATATGCACCAAACTCCTCTTTGGTCCCATCCCAAATCAGAAACAAATCATCTATATAAGGTAGCCATAAGACTATCTTGCTCAAGTATTCTGAGTGTTTCTCTTGCCATGCTATCTCTCTCTCCCACCAGCCCAGCGTTAAATTTGTGTAGCTGGGGGAGAGAGAAATTCCCATGGCAGTTCCCCGCACTTGTTTGTACACAGTTTTGTCAAAAGTAAAGATGTTATTATTTAGACACAATTTTACCATTTCCAAAAGCATTTCAGAATGTTTTTTCTCTTCAATATTTCTTTGTCTCAGAAAGAAATTCAATGCATTTAACCCTACCTCATGTCTGATTGATGTATATAGTAATACTGCATCCACCGTCGCTAAGCTATAGTTTGCATGCCATTCAATGCCATCTATGATCCTTAGGAAACCTCCTGTATCTTTAATATAAGAGCTAAGAGAAGAGACCAATGGAGCAATATAACGATCAACATATTTCGATATATTTTCAAACAGAGATCCACACCCTGAGATGATTGGCCTCGCAGGAGGCTTTTTTAAGGTTTTATGAATCTTTGGAAGAAAATACATCGTGGGCAATACGGGATGATCTGGTCTTAGATATTTGAATTCTTCTTCATTAATCAATGATTCATTTCACCATTCCTCTAATTTATTTATAACAAACCTTTGTATTTGATTAGTAGGATTGTTACTTAATTTCTCATAGCTACCCTCATCCTTTAGTTGTCTCATTGCTTCTGTTACATAATCTCTACGATTTAAGATCACAATGTTGCCCCCCTTGTCTGCAGGTTTAATAATGATGTTGTCATTTTCAGCAAGGTGTTGTAAGGCTTTCCGTTCGATCACAGTTATATTTTCACATTTCTGAGATGGTTTCACATATTGTAATTTCTCCAAGTCATTTATGACCATCTCATAAAATAAATTCACTTTATTACCTGGTGTTAATAATGGACAAAATTTAGAGTTCACTTTAAAATGACTGTATGCATGATCATTTGTTCGAATTCCCATTGTTTCCAATATTTGGGTAGATGTCATCTCATTGTCTTCCAAGTCATTCATTAGATCATGACACACTTTGATATCCTGGATTTGTTCAATGGTCAGGCCTATGTCTTCTTATACACCTTGTGTTTCCCTAGATTTTAACTGATGTTTCTCAAAATATTTTGCCAGTTTGATTTTACGAATGAATTTATAGGTGTCTATTTTGGTCTCGATCCTGTCAAAATAATGCTCCGTATAGAAGGAAAGACCTTTGTTTAATACACTTTTCTCTTCCTGTGGTAATATGTAGTCAGACAAATTTATTACTAACTTTTCTTCTTCCATTTTCTCCATTTCATTTATTTTTTCTGTCTGTTGCGCAGAGGATAATTTCTTCTTTCTTTTACCTCTCCTGATTTTTCTGTGTTTGATTGTGCATTTCTCGACTGGCCTCTGCCCTCACCGCGTCCTCGACCCCTGCCTTTTGATGTCTGTTGAGCTATACATATAATTTGCATTTCTTCTAATAAGGTTGTTCTGGTTCTTAATTCGCCAGTCTCTTCCCCTTCACTGACTTCAATATCTGATTCATTTATTGTGTCTGACGTTACCGGAATTTTCAATTTAACACCCCTAGAATGTTGTTGTTTAATAAATTCAAATCTCTTTGCAAATGTCAAAACTGTTCCATTCTGATAATCCAGCTCATCCCGAAGGAATTTTCTCTGTTTGCGCATTTCTATCTCTGATTCATATTTGTTAAGTCTATCCTCCATTTTTTTCCTATATTTGCTTATTTCATCTTGACTGCTCATGGTTATAATTTTTTCTTCGATTTTCTGAGCTTCTTTGGTTGCTTCTTCTACATCAATTTTGGCATATTTAATTAGGATCAACATCATATTTCGGGAGCAATTCATGTTATTGTCACCCCATTCTGATAGTAATTCAAGATTAATATCTGGATGGTTGGGAAGTGTAAAAATCCGTAATCCCCTTGGCACCCTACCAACTTCTATATATTTTTCAAGAGTTATTATTTCCCAACTTTTGCTTACCTCCTTCCGATATAATTTTTCAAGTTGAGAGAATGCATTTTGTATGTTTGTAATTTTTTTTGTTATTTTTACATTGTCCTCTCATAACTGAACTCCTTGAGAGGTTAAAAACAATGTTTCCGCTTTAAGAGCACGTTCGCTGCTCTTGCTTCCATTATCACATTTAGTATAACCACCAAAAATAAAGAAAAAACACAGCAAAAATAGTCTTGAACTCATAAAGTTGTTGCAAACTTGCTCTCTCTTGTTCACACGTAACCTCATGGCCTTCATTCATTAGGCTGCATCGATACTCTATGACACTGTGAAACAGCTTTCTCCTACATGTGCGCTTTCAGACGAAAATGGATTTTCAGCAATAGACATTCACATTTACCTGGGGAAATTGCCACGTGACCTGGCGTCCTCCGACTCCAAACATTCGACGTTAAACCCTCTGGCCTCTGGTTGCTTTATAAACGTTTGTCAAGTTTCAGCTTTATCGCTAATCCGTTTTTGAATGCCTTGGTGTTTTTTTCGCTTTCAAACTGACATTCGAAAGAATGTCAATGAATTCTCTGCATCTCATATTTCCTTCTCTGCACCACCAAAGTCAGCTGTACACAATTTCCTCTCCGCATCTTTCAAGTATCGGGTGCCGCCGCACCTCGTAAATATGAAAACAATGTGGTCAAAGGGTTGCTCGGCGGTGCACTCCACTGCCGGTGCAAAGTGACGGAGAAGACCAATTTAGAAAATATTTTATAAACAAAGAATTTCACCGCACTCTATGAGGTACAATTGCACGTGTATTTTATTGCAAGCAACAACCACCTACGCGTTTCAACTCTCCAAGGAGTCTTGATCACGGTAAATGAGTCCCTCCTTTCTTTCCCTTTTTATTCTCAATATCTTCCCCTCATTTGCAAAGCATTCTGGATATTGTAGTTTATACAAATCTAAAACATTCACATTTGTGAAAGTTTCATGATTTGAAAGGGTGTAGAACAATATGTTAGAATGCTTATAGAGGAAAATGTTCCAGTAAACGGTTGAGAATCTGGCCTACGTTTAATTATGTCTGCCATTTTCTCTAAAAATCACAAATGTCCTCCATACATAGGAGGAAACCAATGGCAGTAGATTTCCAAATGTACAATGCAAGTCTCTGTGAATGGGTCTTAAGAGGTCAAAAGTATTACTAAGGTTATACTGGCCATGGTGAATCATCAACAGGTTTTCTGTGCTTGCATTTTACCTTCACGATAAGATGCAACTGTTCATCCTTTGTTATGCCAGTCTGATAGATGCGGAGGCCTTTGATTAATTGAACATGAGGTTTGCACCATGCCTTTCCTCCTTCACAATGGAGAAATCCAAAATACCCCTGCTGCACACAAGTTAATGGATACTCTTGTTCATGAAAATTAATGAATGTTTATTTTAGCAACATATATATCATATTACTCAGGTACTTTCAACTCAGCACGCATTCCACTGGTGCCCACGTCGTTAGAACCTGACCATGCTCTATTACTACAAAATGTTACCAAAATGAATGTTGCACTCCAGGGAGGTGAATTTTACAGCTTTTATATTTTATACCACACAGACCGCCTCCACACTAATGCATTTCAACTCTATTGAGTCTTGATCATGGCATGCGAGTCCTACCTCACTTTCTCTTTTTATACACCAATACACATATTATTCAATTGTCCATAATATCTATCTCATGGTACTTAAAATGAAGCTGCTACAATGGGAACAATGAAATATTGATACAGCATTGGGAACTTAGGACCACTAAGTGCCATGAGATAGATAGATATAATAGACAATTCAATAAGTATCAAGCAAATAGTCAATGGACAATTTATGATGAGAGCGCTGCATAACAACAAGCCATTACATGTTGCAAAATAAGTGTCTGTTTTATAAAGTTTTATGTTATAACTACACATCCCACAATGCCTCATAACAGGCTAGTGGATATTGGTGTATAAAAAGAGAAAACGAGGTAGGACTCACATCCCGTGATCAAGACTCAATAGAGTCGAAACGTGTTGGTGTGGAGGTGTTCTGTGTGGTATAAAGTAAAGAAACTATTGGATTTTGGGAATATATATATATATATATAAAGTATTAGGGGTGATGCCGGCTATGTTATTAGAAATAGTTCAGTCTGTAAAAAGGACTAAAAATAGACAGTGGACAGCACAATGAAATGCTGCTTAGTACTCTTCTGGAGGCATAACTAGCAAGTAGCCCCATGTCAGCTGAGACAACTGGACGTAGTCCAGGATTTTGGCTAAGAACACCTCACATGGTGGTTTTATTAGTCCATGTGTGCAACATTAAATCCAAAACCAGCAGTCCAATGCAGAGCGTTATTAGCTAGGTATATGGGGTCACTTGGGTGCCATGCTAAATGCTATTTAGACTAAGATTGGAGGTGGTCAGATTAATCAATTAATTAGGTGGATTTATATACTAATCACCCAATATGGTATCCTGGTACTTGAGGGTCATGAAACAATAATTAACGGCGAGCTGAAAACTGAGAGGGGTCAGAGCTATGACAGTTCTGTTATATAAAGATAAATTAGGGATTCAAAGCCTACCCCATTGCTTTGCCAATCCGGTCTATCAAATCAGAAATATATACTAGATTCATAGGGACAAATGTGTGGTCAAAATTACTGAAGACCTCTATGGCTGTTACACTGTTCACCCACTTAACATGGACATGCTGGACAAGTGTGGCATCTGTATTTCTGTCTTCCATTACTTTATGAAACACTGAAACAGTGAAAATTATTTGATAGCATCCACAAAATCATAGAGATGAGCGAAAGAGTAATAGTGATTCTCATCAAGTTGAGAGGGAACACCCAGTCCTGCTCTCAGATATCGTTCATTGGGTTCTATGAATCTCAGAGGTCGCGTTCAAGTGGTTTTGCCAAGATGGAAACTGTCAGATGGCAGAGATTTGGAGGGGGTGCTTCTTTGATATACAGCATGATACAAGAGTTTGAAATAGATCATTATGTATCCATAGTTGTGGACAGTTACTATAATTTCTCATGGGCTTCCCTCTCTGTCTAGTCTACTTAGATTTAAGCGATCAGTGTCTGAATTCACAAGTATCAACCATGGCAATCATTATGCTTGTGCTCCTACAGGCGCTTTACAAGGGGTGGGGGGGGGGGGGTGGCGCTTGAGTTTTGTTACGCCACTTGGAGCATTGGAATATCTAAATTGAGGTGGATGTGATATTGTCTATGAAAAGCCAAATTTGAAACATAATTTGTGAAGTCTGCTTACCAGACCCCTTTATGCTTCTCTTGCAGCTGTTGCTACTAACGAGCAAGTGGGCCATTCGAGAGGCAGAGGGAGCGATGCCGTTGCCCTGAAGGCTTCATGCTGAATCTGTCAAATGCTTTCCAGTTCACTTCCTATATCCTAGTGATGAAGAAAGACTCTGTCCAAACTCCCTGGAGGGGCACTGCCAAGGTAAACAGCAACAAGAGTTGGAAATAAGGAAATTGCTGTCTTTGCTACTTTCTTATTTGCTGATTTATTTGCAAATACCAAAGATCTGTAAGGAAGTATCTGAACGTTATATTGGTAAACAGAAATATTTCTATTATTTGCGTTTTGGACACCTTTTGACCTTTTCTGATTTGTGGTGTATTTTCAGTTGCCATCGTTAAAGGAAACTAAATTTCTTTCCTGTTCATCTATTTGTAATGGGGTGTGTCACATTAGATATAAAACCCTACATGGATGAAAAGCTACTCGTGTGGTTGCTTTTGAGACTTACAACGTATATGCTGCTGTCCCGATGTGAAGACTGGAAAAATGTACCAGGGAGAACGTTTCACTGGACTACTTTAAAGTGAGGCAGCAGATGGATGAAATACAAATATATTCTGAACGATCCTTCTAATTACAGATTCCCCAGCTTTTGAATTCCCACAGGTGCTAGAATGAATTTGAATGTTTTTCTAGCAATTTGTCCTGTGCACGGATAGGTGGTGACATCGAACTCTATAGCAACAAACCCCTGCCTCCGGAAGGAGCAGAACCTTATACGTGCTACCCCTGTGTGCTGGCTGACATGTGTTGCTTTGTGTCTATGTGCCTTTGATGTGGAACCAGCACTCCATTCACAAAATTTGCTGGTGCTTCACTGACCTCCATTTTTTTATTTTCAGAAAGACAGAGTGCTAAGGATTTCAACCCTGAGAATCACAGGCTTCAAGCCATGCCAGACCTTGAGGAAGTAGATGTCGGGCATGGAACCCAATGACATTTCTCTTTGGTGTCTTGCATACATGCATATTTAAAGTTGTGCAGCAATTGCTCCCTGAAGTATATGAAGGCGAACAGGGAGTGGGAGGTGAAGCTTCATATCACCAAGCATACATCACACTCAAGTTACAGGTCTCGTTTTGCTCATGTTGCTGGTCCCTTCTAACTCCCAATCCCACTTCCAATCGAAGTCTTTATCCTTATATAAGTTAAAGGTGAACCAAAGGATAAATCTTGACTTAAACGCAAGAAGTCCAGATGAGAGGCCTTGTCTGTCACTCCCACTACAATGTGGGGTTGCTCAGTCATCACTTTATAACCCCAACTCCTCACAGATCATCTTATTCTGACTCCAATCCCCAGATGGAGTTGATGGCCTTCGAGCTCCCCAGGCCATCAGCAACCCAACAGCAGGCAGAGTGCTTAAAGGAGGCAATTCTGCAAATCTCTTGGAGTGACCTCAGGCCCATGGATGTGCCAAGGGACCCAGTCAGTCGCTCACCATTTGGCATTTATCCATCACCGGCTGATCCAGGTCAGCCTCTGTCAGGCCTTCCGCCGTCAGCAGGCCATGCTGGCATCAGAGATGCCAGTTCTAGACCTGACAGCGACACAGATCTTAGGTCCAGAGTCTAGTTCAGCTGTGACCTGGCCAGTGACTCACTATGAAATCACCATGGTTCTGCCAGTTGTGATTGAAGATCCCCCGGCAGTGACTTTGCCTCAGTCAGTTTCTTCAGTGCAATTAAGTCTCAGTTGACTCCAACTTATGTGCCCTGGAAATTCACAAAACTCACTGAGATAACTAGTAAGGAGCAGACACCTTGACCCTACACCATACTGATGATGAACTTTATCAAAACCTCGAAGATACACACATGTTTGATACCTTATGGGGCTCCCTTATCGAAGAAAGTGATTATTTTGCAGTGGTTGTACGCAGGGCAGCAGTGGAACCTAGAGCTACAATTGCCCACTATAGAAACAGAAGCTAATATGCTGACTGAGCTTTCCTCTTCAGAGCCCTTACTACCTTTCAGTGAAGCTCTGACAGATGCTTTGGCTGCAGTGAGTCACCCCATTAGTAAGGTGCCACAGACCTTCTCCTGGTGGCCCAACCTTTTTGGCTCCGCACACCTGACCAACAAATGTTGTGATGAAAGCATCAGCCAGCAAAGTAAATCTAAATTCCTTTCCTACCATTGTGCTTTATTGAGAATCTACATATACAAACGGATTTGGCAAGAGGGATCAGAACCATACCCCGAAATTCAGGACACCCTAAAATTTAGATCACTCACCATTTACCTCAGACAGTTCTTCCCCGGGCTGATCTTGCATGAAAAGGCACTCTCCCCTAGATCAATTTAACAGAGTAGCAAAATACATAATGGGGACCATTCTATGATTGAGCTCTAGATCAGAGCAAAAGTTTAAAAAGTTTATTACAAAAATCTCAAATCAAGTTGTGCAGAGAATAAATGCCATGAAGGCTCCAATGCAGAATTATACAGAGTGGTCAAAATCGGAAAAACTAAGTCACAAATGAGCAGCGAAATCATAAATAAATCAAACAGCATTTTAATGGGAAAGGGAAGTATTCTCTAAAGAAATCTGGCTCAACCCCAGAATAAATGGATTTTCAAGAAAGCATCTGGCATCTTCCATGTTAGAGCTATCTGAAGATTTTCAAACTAATAAGAACTATTTCAACAGTGACACTTTACACAGATGAATAGGACTAGGCCTAGCAACAGAACCACAACAGAAAAGCCTAATAAAATTCAACAGCTAGAAACACTAGAAAGTTAATTGAAAGCACAAAGGTAAAAATCCATTACATCAGTTTGTTTTCATTCTGCAGAGCTTGTGGAAAGAGATGTGTAGGGGAACCAGACAGGAGCGGGTGAATACAGGAGTAAATAACGGAACAGCATCCATTTGGAATCTCCATATAAATATGGTTCAATTAAATTGCAGTAATAAACACACTTCTATACATCAAACTAAACTTGTTTCAGCAGTAATCATATTATTCAGCCGTTGCATTGTGGATCTAACATAAAAATAATGTATTCATTATTATTTGTCCATGAAAATATAAACCCAGAAAAACGCTACCACACCAGCATAGTTTTACGCTTTTTTAATACAACCTGTCTGCTTGGCAGATATACGCTCACCCTGTGAGATGTGGCAAGTAATATCTTATCCACTTTTTTCACTCTGATGGGCCATGATGGACTGAATGCAGAGAAATACATCATACGGGCTGATTGGATACCACGAATTGAAGGCCACACTATAGGCACTGGTGTGTGCAGGCTGCTCTATTGGTGGCTATGGCATGTTTGGATGTGTTCTTCAAATTTTTCTGGAAACATATAGGCATCCCTCACGGACATAACTCGGGGCAAAGCAGAGATGGCTCTGTAGCGGCTCAATGATAACCATTCTATGGCTTGTTCCTTGGGCTTGCGAACTCCAACCAGTTTCAACAGCAATGGTAGAAATGTAAGGATTACTCCTGGGGCCTTCCTTATTACCAAAGGGAGTCATCCCAACCCATTCAACTGCCCCAATCAGCTCTTTTGGGTCTCCATGGAGCATGGCGGTGGTAAAAAATAGGGCCAACATGGTTAGTCCACGTTTTACACCACGGCCAAATCACTCTGGTTTTTCTATAGGAATCACTTGTGGTCAGTGGAGGGCAGAATTCATTTTTCCTTGACCAACTGACATGTAGTTACTGTGGAACAGTGGGTCCTTCAGGTGATCTGTGAAGGCTATGTCCTTCCCTTTTTGTGTACCTCTCTATTTCCATTTCTTCCTATTTTCACTCAACTTTGACAAATCATGCCCCCATTTTTGCCAGAGAAGTTCAGTTACTACTGCTCTACGAGGCAATAGAGAAGGTCCCCTAGGAAGAGAGAGGCAGCAGGCACTACTCCCAATATTTTGTGGTACCCAAGAAGGAGGGCAACATCAGGACAGTTTCAGACTGTTGAATTCTGAACACTTTCCTTTGGAAGGACAAACTCAAAATTCTAACCATGTCCAGATTCTAGCTGATCTGGATGGTATCCTTGGACTTGGAGGACCTGTACATACATGTGCCTGCACTGCAGTCCCACCGTCATTTCCGCTGTTCGGTCTTGAGAAAACAAAACTTTAATTTCCCCATTCTGCCCTTTAGGCTCACCCTTATGGGGAATCACAAAGGTGATATTGGTAATCATGCCCCACCTTGGAGGTTGAGAGTGCCTGTCTTCTCATACCTTGATTGTTGAAGGCAGGATTTCCAGTCAGTCACAGACTGCTTGCATATAGCCATCGCATCCCCACCTTTGGCCCACATAGTCCCATCATAGGAACAGTTCTTGACACAGTGGCATTGAAAATGGGGTCAGAACTGGGAGTGCCTTACAACAACATATGCGAGTCAAATGAGGCAGCCATGGACTTTCAATGATGGTTGAGGGTGGCTAGTCTGATGTGCAGTGGGCCATTTCTCCCTACCCCACATGGAGCTCATGGTGGTGATGGATGCACTTTCTTAGTAGGGGATGCAACTTGGGAGAGGTGGGCATCTGGGGCCTCTGGTCTCTGCTTGAATAAAGGCATTATATCAACCTTTCGGAGCTGTGTGCCATCCAGTTAGCTCCTATGACCTTTCTATCTTCCATCAAGGGCAACATTATACAAGTCTGACACAAAATATCATTGCCCTGTGGTACTGCAACAGACAGGGCCATGTGGAGTCATGGGTGTTGTGAGAGGAAGTGCTGAGACTGTGAAGCTGGCTGAATCTTTAGGGGATTTGGCTGACTGTCAACCATCTGGCAGGATTGCTGAACGCCAGGTCGGGGAAGCCCTGCAAACTCCATATATTCTATCATGAGTCTCATGTGTACCCAGAGGTAATTCAAATCGTCTTTGCCGTATGGGACATGTATTTCGCTACCAAAGAGAATGCCCACTGCAGAGCCCTCTGTGCTCTACAGTGTACACCTCTAGGCTTTTTTGGATATGCATTCTGCCATCCATGGGGTTGAGGTCCCTTCTGCATGTGCCCACCTTTGCTGCTACTTCCCATCAAAAGAGACTGGAGTCTGAAAGCCACAGCCTAGAATCAAACTGTAGTCTCTGAGCTGCTAAGCCTGAACATTTGCCCTCAGCTTAATCTACCACAGTAGAAAGATCTGCAGACTCAGTATCATGGCAGGGTTCTTCATCCAAACCTTTACAACCTACACTTCCATGCATGGGGATTGAGCAGAACAAGTGAGTGGATTTGACCTACCCATTGGCCTATAAGTCATTTTGGGGGTCCACCACCTGTCCTCCAGGTCTATTTTGTCTGAGCATTCGGTGAAGTTTGTGGCCTTGTGCAGTGACCATCGGATCAATCCTTTGCAGTCTAAACTGCCTGATATACTTCTTTTTGTCCTGTCCATGCCTAGTAAGGTCTTAAACTGGGCATTCTATTTATTTGATGTCTCTAATAGTTTTTCTATATTTGCAGATCAACCCTTCCATTTTAAGTTACCAGTTGGGATGCAATTTGTAAAGAGTTTACTTATGTGTTTCTCCCTGTATGTTTTGTTAGGACACAGTGGTACTCCAACTTGGTTCTAACCTTCTTGATGTAAATACCTTTCAAGCCTATGCACAGCTGTTCATTAACTCTTTTGACCCTAAAGACTTTCTTCCACCATCACTGCAATTACTTCTGTTCACCTTGTCTTTGTGCTGCAGCTGCTGTTAATAGAATCTCAATATGTGACTTTCTTTTCTGCAAGTATGGAACTTAGCACATAGACATCCTCTGTACTAAAGTTGGTGTCGCTCTTCTGTTTGTGACAATCTATGATGCTCCTTACTTTCTCCTCTCAGGCACATCCCTCCAAAGAGGAGGAGTGTCATTGGTTGAAACCCCAAATAGCTCTCAGCTTTCACATGGACCATACCATGGAGCCCCACCCAGATCCTTGTGGGTTTCTCTCATATAAAAAGGGGAAGGCTGCTCAGAAACAAACCCTGACCAGATAGATTGTTCTCACATACACATTTACTGTTCATTAGTCACAAAGGAGCCTCCTGATGGTCTTGGCTAAGAGGAAACCCCTCCTGAGGGCCTTAGGGCTCATTCCACCTTACCTTAGGGCGCCACAATGGCCTTGACCAGAGGAAGTTCTGGGGCTAGGCATCTAGTAGGGGGCTGCCTGGGTGCCCATCCACACCTTTACCAGGCATTACTGATTTGCATGTTTGCAGAGAGGGCAATTTTTCCTGCTCAATTTCCCGGCATGCAGATCACACATCTGACCATCCATCTCTTGGGAGGTACTGATTTTGTATCTATTCAAAGGTGTGGAATCAACAGTGAGAAGGATCTATCAGAAAAACAAATTACTTACCTCCTGTAATGTTCTTTCTCGCAAATACTCTATCTAACAGAAGAGTCCTCGCTGCTCACCCACCTCCTTGTTCTGTGGAGTAGATTTCTAGGTGTTGATGAGATTCCATATTAGATTCTTCTGTCATGGTTCTCAAGCTGTTGCTTATGCTTGGCATCGAAGGGCATATAACACTTTATTTTTAACTAATGTCAGTGTTGTGTAGTGGCACCTATCATTTCCAGAAACATAATGAAGATGCCGTGGAATCTGATGGTGCCACCTATCAGTGCACACAATTGCTGGAAATCCTCTGGATCCAGTCTGACACCTGGGGTAATACAAAATGTCAGGAGTCTGCAGTTAAATAGAATGTTCATTGGAAAAAGCCTTACTGGAGTTAAATCACTTGTTATTCTGGATGGTGTCATTGCACCACCCTCCCTTACAAGAATAAAACATTAGAAAAGATCCCTAGTTTTGCAACCACTTTTCAGGGCAGATCACTATAGGTGTTTTCCTCTTGCTGATCAGTTTTTCCATTTTCAAATTTCGCCAGGTTTTTCATGGTAAACTCTGCACGAGGAAAGGTATTGGATGTGAAATATTTGTGCACTTCTTTTAATGCCAAATTGGATATAAATACCCATTTCTGCAAGTTCCCAATCACGAGTATGAATGCCATTTAATAGTATTGTTGTTGGGAATGTGCTTAAGCATTAAGTGAAGAAGACAGATGAGTGAAATAGTTGGTTGTGCTTCAATATATTTACCATGTAAATGGAAATATTTGGGGTCTCATGTTGCAGGGACAGAATGTCTTTTAGCTTTGAAATTCAGTCTAATTAGGTTGAAGCCTAACAAACCTGCCCTTTTCATAGGCAAGGTCTCAAAGTTTACTGCCCTCATGGGTAATTTGTGTGAATCATTAGGACACTTCATATAGCAGAAGTTAAATGTTATAGTCCGGGATCAAAGATTGTTAGCATTGTGGTATGTTATTCACAGAGCAACTGGAGTTCTGCAGCAGTAAATGACTGAATTATAAGGCAGGTATGAATAAATTATGCAGTAAGAAAATGCAATCTTTCTGAAATTATTGGACGCATTCTGTCCTTGTATCTTTATACCACTTTTTATTTTAAAAAGACAAATGGTCATTCATAGTTTTAACCTCTGAATAATGCACATTATCACAATGTGGCCAGTTAACCTTTAATAAGGGTCTACATTGCACAGCATTAGATGCAACCTTTTTATTTTAGTAATTATGATCCATTTGAGCTAGAGATTACTTTTTGCAACTCTGGTAAATCAATATTAATCTAGAAAATACCGTGGCTGCAGAATCACATAATTCCAGAGGCCCAGTGTTATACCACATGATGTCATTTTTGGTATTTACATAGCACTAACCACTTCTAACTAGGCTACATTCCCTAGAGTGAGACTTCTTGAAGCCATACATCTGCTGTTCCCCCAAAACCTTTCTAGATTGGCTTTCCTATTATTCAGTAAGTTAGATTTGTAAGAGTGGAGTTTATGATTTAGGTAGCCATGGGGAACAAATTTGTGTAGATAGAAAAGTGAATTTGTTCAATGTGCACATGTGCATTCCATATACCTTTAAATTAAAATTGTGATTTTTAACAATAGTGTAAGAGGTACATGATGTTTGCTTAGTGATATAAAAGTTCTGCACAAAAATGAAAACTCTGCACTTTACAAAACTACCTTTCCCTTACATCAACCAAACTAGGCAATAACTAGACCTGACTTGATCTTGTATTTTTCCGTCTTCATATTACATTTCTCACTGTCTCTACGCATAGCAAAATGTGCACAAATGAGGAGCTTTGTTTATGAGTTGTTTTTGGTGAACCCTAGAGGAAGGCCTGTCATCAAAATGTAACTGTTTTATGCCCTTCCTGTTTGTTCTCAGTGGGTCTATTCACCCTATGGGAATGTCATTGTTTGAGTGTAGCTAGATAAGTACTGTCATATCCCATGACATTAGGTCAAAAGTTGGACTGATTTTTCATTAAGGGATGGTGTTTAGAGTGGTTGTAGTTAATGCTGCATTATGCTGACTGTGTGGTTTACACTGTGTATTTTCTTAGGAAAAAGGGTTGATACTAGAGGTGAACCAGAGTCAATCTCTTAATTCTTAGAAAGCAACCCCGTGTCAGTCTGTTTTATGTCTAGGACTTAGACTAGTTTGTCAGATTTAATGCTGTATTCGGCTTACTTTCTATTAATTGTCTATATCGATCAATTAATTGTACAAAATATCAAGTCCAAAATATCATGAGGACAAAATGTTTTCAAGAATATCGAGGACAAACATATGTAAAGGTAAGTTTCTATGGGAAAGCAAAGTTTTACTATATGTAATTCCATACACATGTGCCTTCACAATATAGATATATATCTTTAAGGTAAGTAGATCTGGAGTTCAGAATAGTAAATCTATACTTACCTGTTTGCAATTATCTTCTTTATATTTTTGACACAATATGATGTCCACACTATATATTTAGCAGTGATATTCTATCAGACAACCAATTATTGACCATATTTTAACTTCTTTCATGAACTCTAGAACTTTTAATAAACTTCAATGATTTCTAACTTATATTAGTATAACCAAGGCTTATTTTATTGATAGTTATTTGATTATCTGGCAAATCCAATCTGATTAAGGGCACATTTTCTCATACGTAACACTGCCCCAAATTCTATAAAGGAGCTTTATCTTCTATTTTATCAGATTATCAAAGACAGTGTCAATAGTAGAAAAAGTACAGTCTGAGATTAGCTCTGCAGTCAATGACCGGCAGTGGTCATACTGTTTGATTCTGGATTTTTAGTTGCATGTCAAGATACTTATGAACATTGCCTTGATATAATGACTCTGTGGGAGTCGATCTGTGATTCTACATTGCTTCTGTGGGAGTCGGTCTGTGATTCTACATTGCTTAAAAACAATCTCTCCTTTCAGTTGAATTATCTGTAGGATCACCATTATTCAGTGGTCTAAAAAGAGAGAGGATTTTGATATGAATTTGAAGTATAAAAGAGACAGTGAAATATAAAAGCCAGATTGCCCTCTTTCTAGGAAGGGGAAGGTTCACCTGCATGCTACAAAGTGAGTCAAGAGAATAAAGGTTTGGTCAGATAGTTTATGATATCCATATTTTGAATTACTCATTTCATTGTGCAATGTTATACATATTCAGCTGAAATTTTATCTATGTATAACCACCACATCGGAAATGTATTCCATTGAAGGAGAAAGCAATGGCAGTAGTATGAAAGATAAGAAAAAAGTGTCTGTTTCCAAAGGATAGGGGGAAGCAAAGGATTTAGCAAAGCCTACATGGTCTGCCAAAGAGAAAGAAGTTGGGATGTAGTTGTTATCTGGAGGACAGCAACCTTGGTGACTAAATTAAACTTAGAGGAATGTTGCCTGGTTTAATGAGCTGAGCAGTGGTGAAGTGAAAGAGTAGATGCTCCACGATTTCCAGGCAAGACAGGCTTTACAGGCCAGAAGGCAAAATCACCATCATCCACAAGTACACAATCAGCTGTGCCACATCCATGGACATGTCATCCTACAACTTGGATCACCTGTTGTTCAAATTCCATGTCACTTTCAACTTCACCCTCAGTGCCATTCTCATCTACAGACCCCCCAGGACCACACACCAAATTCATCAACACCATCATGGACTTCGTTGCACCAGTTGACCTTGATGCTAGCAATTACATTTTACTCTGAGACCTGAACTGGGAGAGCACACCAACCCCAACTCATGAATACTCTCCAAGTTGACGAGCCCACACCAATCCCCTGGACAGACCCAACCTTGTCAAGTCCCTGTCCCAGTCTGACGCACATGCACCATGCAGACCAGCCCACCAAAAATGTAACAGCATCACTGACAAGGACAGGACGGGAACACTGCTCTCATCACCCACTGACCTGAACACAGCAACAGTGCTCTGAGGCTATCACGAATTTCAAAAATTGGAACACCTCCTGCGCTGACTCCTGGTCCCCCAACCCCCAATTCACAACAATACAACAAATTCCAGACCCCAGGCCAGTTGGTGCATGGAGGAACTCAGACTGATGAAAGCCCACTGCAAACAACTGGAGCACAAATGGAGAATGATCCAGACAATGCAGAGAGGAGTGCATTCAGATCTGCCCTAAGATGCTACCACCAAATATTCCAGACAACCAGACACACCGCTGTGGCAGACTGCACCAATACCAGCACCAACAAAAGCAACAAAATCATTGCCATTGTTAAAGAATTCACACACCATCAGCTGCCTTCATCTCGATTACCCCTTTGCGGGACATCTGCAACAATCTCTCTCAATTTTTTAGAAGAAAATCACTGCCATTTATAGCAATTTCAGCCCACAACTGAACCCGAAACACCTCACCAAACTCCTCATCATCTCATACAAAGAACCAATGCTACCCACGTGATCCATCATCACCCCAGAAGAAGCATCCTCCACCATAAGTCTATCCACTCAGGGGCCCCATTGGACCACTGTCCCCACGACCCCTGTTCCAGAGTGCTGCAACCCATCAGTGTCATGCTCACACCCATTCTGAATTCCTCCACCTCTTTCACAACCTTCCCAGAAGCTTGGAAACACCCAACAGTCCTCCAATTGCTGAAGAAACCCTCTATGGACCCTCAAAAGCTCACCAACTACGGACCCATCTCCTTGCTACCATTCCTGGCCAAAGTCCTAGAAAACAATCATCAACAGACACATGACCCAATACTTCAATGATCACCAACCACTTGACAAAACTCTGTCTGGTTTCTGACCCAACTGCAGCATTTGACTAAGACTTCTACCCCAACCTTATCCAACTCCTACATGGCATTGTAATCCAAGGACATGCACCCTGATGGATCTGCTCCTTTCTTATTGGAAGGACCCAGACAGTCAGCCTGGCAGGTACATCTCAGACACCCGCAACCTCATCTGTGGACATCTGTATGGATCTTCTCTGAGCCCGACCCTCTTCAATGCATGCATGATTTCTCTAGTCAGCACCCTCCACTCTCATAATATCAAAGTCCTCTCCAATGACAAGCAACTTATTCTCTCCCTCATGGACAAGACACCCAGTACCCGGATCGAGTGCAATGCCTCATGACTGAAATCACCTACTGGATGAAGACCAACTATCTAAAGCCAGTGAAGTAACAATAGCCCCTGCAGCCCTACGGTGCAGGAGAGCCCTAAGAGGCCCCCTCAGCAGCAAGCAGTCACGCACCACACACTGTCCTGCACTGTGCATGGGTGGAAGGCCTCTGGCCTGGGAACTCCTGGCTGGATGGGGGGGCCCTCCATGCACTTTGCTGGAGGGCCCCCTCAAGTTTTGTTACATCACTTTCTAAAGCTGAACATCAACAAGACTGAAATCATGATCTCTGGGAAGAGCACATCATAGTGGGGCTCAATCTGGTGGCCAACTGAGCACCACCACCATCCTTGCCAAGGACCTCAAAATCATTATCCACAGCAATTTGCCATATTTTTGGCCCCCCTAATGGGGGAACGCCCCTTTTGCATACATTATGTCTGGCACAGGTATAATGCAGTGCAAAGGGTTACAATGCATGGATTGCACCACTTTGTAAATATGGTGCTAGGATTTTGGCCTAATGTGGCGCAAGGTGGCGCTAGGGCTTATAAATAAGCCCCTAAATGTTTTCTGTTCTTTCCTCTGTCCAGCCTGTTTCCTAGCGGTTCAACACACAGCTTTTATCAATCTATTTTTTTGCGAAGGTGAACGCTCAGTAGAAATGATTTTCAAAGAATTTGGACAGCAAACTAATGGGTAGTTAGGAATATTCGATGCACATTGCGCTTCTCTCCTAAAAGCTGAGCTCCTCATATGTGATGTCCTTGCTGAGTCAGTATTGTGTGTACAGCTTCATAAGCCCCAGGGCAAACCAGCTCCTTATGAGAACCAAGGAGAGTCAAATAAAATAAATCAAAGCTGCAGAGACCTGGCTACACTGATTCCCACCGCATACCAAACACATAGCACTGAAGAAATCTCTCAGGGCTTGAACCGAAGATGGGTAGCATCAGTCCCCTGGGAGCTTTGGGTTCCTATTCAGCAGGATGATCTGTCACCTATGTACATGAGGTGTACCCTAAATATAGTCAGCAAGAAGGCAGACGTGGTTGTGCACTACATGCAGATATGGGGAGATGTTGGATGCAGTAAATGCATCTTATCTATTTCAATATGGAGCTAAATGCACACTTTAGGAATGAATATAACTCATGCATGCACGTTTGCACGAGTCAGCTGGCTTGACAGGGACCGCGCCAAGCAGAAATAATTTAGCACAGCTTGATACATAGCCCGCCAAATTCAGGGAATTGATTGTCTGTGCCAAACGTTGATCTTCCACTGGTTGATAAATAGGACCCAGAGAGACTCATTTATCCATGTTTTGTGAGTCACAAATGGTGTTTTATACACGGGGTGCCCCCCCAGTGCAAATAAGCACAGGGCTCAGTTGTCTTGGAAGAAACGTCCTCTGAAGCTGCAAAAAATTGTAATGTTTTTAAAGATTATACATTCATCCTGCACTTACGTCCTCATCACAATGTTTCGAGACATGGGCAATGGCCTGGTTTGATGCAGCGCACTGTGTATAATACAATGCAGTTACTTTATGTAGGCTCGTTCCTGTAGAGGGCCATAGAATTCTTCAGTGACTTGCAATATCCTTCTATAGTACGACAGGGCGTATAACCCATAGATGCTTGTGAAGCTGCACATGCACATCAGAGTTTTCTGGCAACATTTCTTATCCTAAACATAGCTCACAATAAAAAAGTACACATTGGCACAAGCTTAGGTAAAACAGGAAACCACACCTACCCTTGGTAGCCCAGTTACCTAGATATACTTGAGAATATCCGTCCATAAGAACATTTGTGCACATCCCTAGAACTAAGGGCCTGATTTAGAGTTTGGCGGTGGTGGTTACTCCGTCGCGAACGGGATGGCTATCCCGTCTGCCGAATTACAATCCCATTATAGCTTATGGAGATCATAATAAGGCGAACAGGATATCTGTCACGTTTGTGATGGAGTAACCTATACGCCAAACTCTAAATTAGGCCTTAAGTCCTTTAGAAAATAACTTTAAATCCATATTTTTAAAATCTGCAATTTTTGGACGGAATACACATTTAATCTCCCAAATGCTGCTCGTAGCAGCCAAAAA
The DNA here is from genome assembly GCF_031143425.1 of Pleurodeles waltl. Taxonomy (NCBI): domain Eukaryota; kingdom Metazoa; phylum Chordata; class Amphibia; order Caudata; family Salamandridae; genus Pleurodeles; species Pleurodeles waltl. Next base: position 468,518,321 of record NC_090439.1, read on the forward strand.
AAGTTATTAAAAGTATTTCAAGGTCTTTTTCTTATTTTACTTTGAACAAACATCCTAGAGTTTTTCAAACACTCCTTGATAGTGTGAGATGATGCCTGACAGTTGTGGAGAAGGTGTGAATCTTGCAGGTAGGCTGGACCCTAATCTTTAATTGAAGCTGTTTCCTTCTCTTAGCATAATCATATGCTGAGGATCTAACTCAGAGTGACTGCAGTGCTTCGAAACGAGGGCAGTGTGCTAGTTATAATGACTTTGGTGGACTCTGCCTTGAATATGCAAAATCTCAATAACTATGTTTGCCAATATATCTTCTGCAAACATTCCATCTGCCTGCTGGTTAAGGTATATAAATCTACCACATCTTCTATCTCTTACTGGTCGTCAATTGTTTATTTGAGAAACCAAAAGTGGTTTCCAAAAGTTTCCGTCTGTTCAGTTCCCTCTCACCCTTCCTCTGTATGAAAGTTTTGTTTAGATAACAAAATTTAGAATTCCCAACAAGTGTCATGTTTAGGTGGTTCACATTTTGTAGGGGTCTACCATGATTACTTTCCTCTCCCTCAGCACAGGCAGTGCACAGTGGTCAGCTCAGGTTGAGAAAGTGGCCCTGAGATTGAGGAAAGGGACACGCACAACCAACAGTTGTGGTTCATTAGATCCTCTATAGGATGTTTTTGCTCATTGAGGTGCACTGTGATAATAGACAACTCAATGATCACACTTGTGATGCACGATAAAAGTCAAAAAGTTATACCGATGTTGGTTGTAGGAAATGTGGAATTGTTGAAATTTCAAACAGGATAGCTTGGGCTTGATTTAAGCACACTTTTTATTAGAGCACCAAAAGAAGTAGACCAGAGCAGGGTAATAAAGTGCAATTCAAGGTAAATAGAGACCTAGGAGAAAACATAAAGCAAGGGGTAAAATATGAGCCAATTGTGAATCCTTCCAAGGGCCACACTGCGCTAAGCGACTGCACTGGGCAGAACCCATCTCTAGTAGCCACAATTGAGGAAATTTCTTTTTTTTTCTACGTGTACACTGGATAACCGCCTTTTGACGCAGGCCTGAGCCAATGTGGGTGTAAGTGTCCACAATTGTAGGGATGACACGTAATTGCTTAAAAAGTAGGTTGCAAATACTGCATCATAGCCAATTAATTAGTATCAACAAAGTTGTGGAGCCCGTCACTCACAATGAATGGTTAACTGGAGAAGGCACAGAGCCCAATGTAGTTTCTTTTGGTTACAAATAAAGGAGGTCAAAGATTAGTGCAGCTTTAAAAAAAGGAGGATCAAACAGAGTAACAAAGAGATCCAAAGAAAGAGACAAAAACTTTAGTCTGGATCAGCATCTTGATTAAGCTGCTGCAGCCAACCATCTTACTTGACGGATGTTCCCATTTCTTTAAAAAAAACAAATATGCAAATGCGTTCCTCTAGAACTGAGTTATAGTTCACAGGACAGATTTAAGGATAGTGTGTGGAAAGTGCGACTAGGCGGGATCTCAAAATGCCAACGATACCAGTTTCCAACATTTGGTCATCACTGATGTCCAAGATCTGCATCTTTTAAATACTAAACGTATTCCTGCCAAGCTCCTTGGATAGTCTGTTTATCTTGACAGTTCATCCTCCAAAACTTAAGTAGTAAATCATAATATTGTCAGTAACTACCATAGCATTGGCACACAGAAATGTAGCGATAGCTGATGCTTGAAGAAGAAGCGTGATGAGAGACTCCATTTAAAATGTACACCAGGGGTCCCTTGTGACATCCTTTGTTGAGAGATATACAAAGTCTTGATCTACATGACACGGATTATAGGGAGTGCAAACCACTCCAGGGAAAAATAGAGAAATGCCCACTCCAACCAATCAAATTATTTCTCTGCGTTAAGGATGAGAATTGCAATAAATTGTGGTGTTTAATATGCCCAATATATATGTCTGATAAAGAAAGATTAAGCACAGGTTAATTTTGTGACTTTTTGTGGTTCACCCTGACAAAGATTGTGGCGGTTGCTTGAGAAGGGCTCAACGAACAATCCAATTTCTCACAAACACCTCAAAAACACTACTGTATCAAAACGTCTGTCAGAAACATATAAATATTTCTACCAAAGTAAAATGAAATATGAAGACCGAGACACCAGTAAAATGTACTTTTATAAAAACAAAATGGACATGGGAACAAACATACCCTTACCAGACAATCCAGCAATAAGGGGTGCACTGGAGAAGAAATCGGGCCCCAGTGCACTGTCACACCAATATAGCTACCTGTGCATTCGCTCATTGCTGAAAAAGGAAACATCTTTGATGCTTATCCTACGATCCCAGTAAATGCAACTCTTTAAAATAACGAGAAAAACAAATCAAAATATCTGGATGAACCCATGTCCATCATCATTAACTTGTGACTGTGTCTCTCGACCATATTTTTTCCATTATTTTAAAAACCGGGAGTCCAACTTGAAAAGCTTTTTCTGTGTGTAAGACCCACACGTTAACAAGGTAATAATTTTCACATGCAGAAAGACTGCACAATTCACAAAGCAATAATGCATGCACATAACTACAAAGAATACAATGTATATCACACTAATGTGATTGCAACCTACATGTTAAAAATGTTGGTCTTTCCAAGAGATTGTGAGAAGAGTGGCCAAAAGGATATAGGCCTCCTCAGTCAGCTGGGACCTCTTGAAGTCAGACGTCCGTCTGTTTGGTGTCCATGAAGCTGTTAACTACTTGGGCCTTTGAGAGCTGTTCCAGTGCCTGGGTGCCAGCAGGATTCAGGGATCCATGAGTCCTTGTGTGGGTCCTTCTTTCAGCAGGAGCCAGAAGTCAGGGTCAAGATAATGTGTAATTGATGTTCTATGATGGATGGAAGAGTGCTTCTGTAACTGTGACATATTCTGTGACTATGAGAGGGTGCTGTCAGAATCTAAGCTGTTTTGCTTTTACCCTTAAGGATTTTAACAGTCCTCCTCATGTTTTGTGACATCCAGTCATTCCTAGACAGCGTCCTCTTTCTCCACCAGTCTGCTTTCTGCTTTCCCTCTTAGGCTTTGACAGGGTTAGGTGGGACATTAAAGACACAATCATTTATGTACTTTCAAGAACTCTTGTTCTGTTCTGTGACCACTGAAAGGCATCCTGACCCACCAATCTCCCTGCATAGATCACTGAACCCCAAATCATCCCAGGTCAAATAGGGTTCACTTCCGTCCAAATGTGGCAATGGAAATATTTTACACCTTGTGTCCTGGGGCTGCCTCTACACAGGATCCAAACTGACCACAAGGTACATGCCTTTGAAACTCGATCTTCATGTTAGTGAGGCAGAATAATCCAACTCAGAGGAGTGGTGCGGGTTACAAAATCAGACCTCTGCAAAACACACAATAACCCCTAATAAACCAATTCCCGGCAAGCAGTTTTACTTGTAGCAAGAACAAAGCACTTTAATTCAAACACGAGTATATAGTAAACACACAATTAGAATTGCACACTTGAAACCCATACCTCTCTAGCTGCTCCTGAACTAGAAATCTTTGTAGGAAGTTATCTGGGTTAAACTAAATTAAGCCCCATACTTTGTTGTTTGTCACAGAGATTCCTGATGTCTTTATCACAGAGCTCACCAGGTACAACCCCTTCCGATTTTATTGGTCAGAAACTTTACAACGTAAACACCCTTAGTATTGTATTTGTCAGAATTCACAATGTAACACCCACCTCCCCCATTCCCCAGCCATTGTATTTGGGAGAGCGTTCACAGTGTAAAACCCATTTCTACTGTATTTGTCACTGAATGTGCATTAACCATATCTTTGTCAGTTACCTGTGGAACTATTTCGTAGGTCGGCCAACACAACTGTTGCCCAATCAAATATCCATACAGATGACTGTCAACAAAGATACGGAACAACCCTCCATCTATACTACGTTTTAATTCATTTCCTGTAATTGCAGCAGCTCTTGCAACCAGATTAAGCTGTCTGTTGCCAGAAGTAAAAAGAAACCTCAGCAAAAAACGAATTATTGTTCGCTGCTGTGACTTAAACAGCGAGGAATCCCATAGACAGTTTTAGAATCAACCACATCCTGCTTCAGAAACCCTTCTGTGACAATACACCTTGTTACTAGGTAATTAAAAGCTATTTCTGGTTTCTATACAAAGTATTCCCATTACAAATTGAAGAAGAGAAAAAAACAAAGGAGCTGTCTCTCTGTAGCAAAGGGTTTGTATCCTTTGACTCATCCGCATGCTGTACTTGTAGTTGAGTAGAAATAATTTCTTCTATCTTACTTTATATGCTGCTACACACAATCCCTCGCATTCTCCTCTGAAGCTACTTCCACTGACTTCATTTCCTCCTCGGTTGCTCCTTTCAAGTCATCCTCCTATCTGCACCTTGCCATCACCCCCCTCTGACGGCCGCCAGGCTAGCATGCACAGTAGCATCAGACTCTTGATGAACTCATTTTTGTGGGCTCTGCCCTTAAGTTCTAATTGTAGTACCCAACCAATCCACTGCACAGGTCACCTTTTTGCCTCTACTCCATTCTTCACAACGCTCTCATTCAGTGCTTAATTTGTAAATAAAAACGTACCAGTGACCAAACTCTCCCCTTAAACACTCGGCTGCTGCAATTAAATGTGGGAGCACAGGAAACTGCGGCAGCGTAAACCTGAAGCGATCTCAGGGCTCTTTAATCTATTAACAGCCACTCCCTGCCCCCTCAGCTCACTCTTGCAGCATTCTGCTTTCTCCCTTAGTGACGCTTTTTTGTTTTTCTCTTCCTCTGTCTTTCCCATGCTCTCAGAAAACGCTTGAGGCAGAAAAATAAGTGCCGGCTCTCAAAAATAAGTGACGGTGCCACATACCGGAAACCGGCTCAAAGTAAGCACTTCTCTCACTCAAATTACAGAGATCTCCCCCTTTGCTCATCCTAATCTGAACCTCAGACTGTCATCACTCTCCACTGCTCTTCAGAAGGCGGAATGATCTACAGTGAAAGCCATGGAAAGATTTGTTTTTGCAAATCATTTCTCTTTGAGGCTGTTCTATGTACTCTTTGTTTTCATATATTAAATAAGGTTATGCTTAGGGGATAGAATGACAAGCAGTTGCTTCTTGCAGTTAGGTCTTGGCTCAAACAGAATAGATGCCTTTAGCTGGCTTTCAAATGTAACTGGGCAGTTGAACCGTTCTCTTATATTGAGTGACGGGCATCAGCAAACGTCGTCTGCTTCTGTGGTGGAATGGGTTGCAGTTCACTACAGTCACCCCTGTTAGCAAGAAACCCTCTTAAATGTTGTTGCACCCTTACTTCAATGTGGAGTCTTGTTCGTTATTGTCATTTTGGAGCATTTTCGTTAAACATTAAAAGAAGAGTTCCACAGCATTAGGGCTGCATAACATGGCTGCACATTACGTAATGTGTGAGGGCCATCTTAAAACTTTGCACAGGCTACCACTTATTACTGCGAGGATGGCGTATAACTGCTGATTTGACACCCTGTTTTTGTTATGGGTGCAAGCGGAGGCTACGTGCTTTCAGTACTTCATGTCTGGTTGCTCCAATGACACGCAACCAGCAGTTGCATGATTCTTGTAGGAAAGGAGGTGACTTATTCTTCCTTATTATTGGAATATTACGTTTAAGCTCTGCTTATTCACAGCATGCACAGTATTTGCTGCAAGGACACACAACCCAACAATTTGATATATGTTGTTTTCGTTAGACTTACTTTTAATATAACACATATGTTTTATTAATTCTCAGCATATTCAGCAGTTACTACAGGAAGTGAGGTGGACATATCTATCCCAAAAATTTCACGTGTCGAGTTGGGCACCAAAGTTGAGTTACTTGGTATCTTGCAACAGCGAATTTTCTGTAGACAGAGTGGAGTGGCACGCAAATGTGGTGTTGGTGTATGCGTGCATGCATGCAAGGTGAGTGGTGTAAATAAAAAGAAAAAAACACTTACCTTGCTTGCTGCACGATGTCCGATGTCCTTCTTGCTCCAATCGCCTCTCTGGCTCCAGCAACTTCCCTGAAGCAATCCTGACGCTGCTTTCATGCTGGTAACCAGCATGAAACATGCGTCAGGATTGGAGGGAGCGGCCTCTCTCAGTACCTACAAGAGCACTGGAGGCCTGTGCTTTCTCCAACCCAGTTGTCTTAAGACAGCTATGTTAGAGAAGTTCAAAGTGTGCATGTTTGGCTGGCCGTGGCAAGACAGCTGGCCAAAAAGAACTGCACACTTTAAACTCAAGTGCACAACTCACTGCTGCCACTCAGCAGCAGTGGCCCCACCCCATCCTGAAACTGGGTACAGGATGGAAGGATGGAAAATAAAATAGTAATACATAAACTTTATTACCATTTTATTTTAGGCAGAGGGGCGACACTTCTCTGCCCTAAAGGAGAAACTGCCACTGGTATTTTGTCAGGGAACAGTAAATCTGGAACTGTGCAATGTGTTTGCATGTTTCAGGTTTTCAGTACTTGGGAGATTTTGCTTAGCATTCATTAGCACTTGATGCTTTAACATGTAGAATGTTACTCCCCCCGACATCTGTCACCACTTTATAAGTTTTCCATGAGATTCCTAACTGAAGTTGTGAAGTTGTTGAAAATGTTTTTGGTCACTACACAAGGAAATGTGGTCCAACCTTAAGTGAAAAGCAGAGAACTTTGTTGTTGATGCATTCTGTCAGGGCCAGTGAGTCAGGATGGTTTTGAAAGGGAAAGGAGAAGGAGGCAACCTTAGTGAAAATCAAATTTGAATCAAGAATCAGACAAATACATTATATGACAAGTCAGCACTATTGTAGAGAACTATCACCTGGGGATGAGGGATCAAAAGTATATGGAGTCTTTGGAGGATTGTAACAGCATTTAGGAAACAGGTTTTCACTTGAAGTTTGGCACCCAGCAGATGAGAGAATAATGGATCAATTTCTTTTAAAACGTAGGGGACAGGGGCTTTGTGAAGGATAATGCTTGAAGACATTTACTGGGTCTAAGGTCATATGATGGATTTTCTTGTGAAAATGTTAAGGTCAAAGGGTAAATGATGTCTCTTTCCCTACCCCTGGCATTTTGGTGAATCAACATCCTTGCAATGGGGACATACAAGCTCTTGCACATGCCCTGTGGGCTTCCGTTTGCTGCATGGGTGTATTTTACTGTGATATCCAATATGTGTCAAAGCCTGGATAAAGTGAGGCTTTTCCAGGATAATATGCAAATCTTTGCGAATTACTGACAGAAGCTTAATGAAAGGGCAAGAAAGGTCTTATGAAGATTTCAGAAACATGGTTTACCTCTTAGAGCCATCAAAATGTTAGAAGGCCAGAGATAAATTATTTATATCACAAAGTTTCTGCAAATGTAATAATGCCCCAAAATTGACCTACTTGAGACCATTACTAATATAATTAGCAAGCCAAATAAAATAGTTGCTGTCTTTTCAAACCATGGCTGAGTATCACAACACATCTGTAGTTAATTGTGCAAGCAAAAGCTTTTTTCGAACTTTTTATTTAACATTTACGCAGATCAGCACATAGCATGATAATACGGTATGGGCATATACATTGACTACAACCATCTATTACATGAGCTCAGAAGGATACAAATAGGTGACATGACAGTCACAATATGATC